>NC_081409.1:294438739-294738739 GCF_030272615.1 Cryptomeria japonica | reverse complement strand
TTCATTGAGACCATCATTGGTACTCTCATCATCATTCTCGATCATGAGAGAAGCTAAATTGACATCACTAGAAGGGCACTCAGCAATAAGAGTTCTCACTTTTTGCGATTTTGACCTAGAGCATCGAGATGTAGAGGTTCAAGATCCCAAAAAGTCTTTATCCATGCTTCACAACTATCTTTCTTATATTGGGGTGTTGATCATAATGATGTTTGACCAACCTTGAATAGATCTTTGAATCTTTCCTCTATTGTAGGTTCACCTGGTTCTCTAAAAGTCTCTCCAAGTTCATAATCACTAGATAATTTATTGGACCCCCATTCCCATTTATTTGAATCTATAGAGAAATGATGTTTTTAAAATTTATCATTATTGGAAGTGAGAGGACCAATTTATAGAGTTGCTTATGATTCAAGGCCATCTAATCGCAAGGATGCAAAACCAAGTCAATTTGGTACTAACTCACATTGTAGTGGTTCCACAATGCCTTTTTTTGTAGTCCAAGGGGACCTTTACCATCATATACAATCTTTTGTAAAAATTTGAAGCCTTTTCTATTGCAAATGTGATGTTGATGGTTGTCATTGATGTCAACATATTTTTTTGGGATCATTTCCTTATGTTGCTACTTTGGAAGATGTGTTCTCGAAATGTTTGGTGCTCCGAAAGATGTGTTACAATTGTTATTCAATGTGGGTTGTTCTTGTTGATGGTGATCCATATTTCTCTATTTATGAGATATGGTATTGATCAATTGTATTCACGAGTATCTTGGTTCCATTCTTATTTTTTCTTAGTTGGGTAGTGCTATTTTGGGTTTGGTTCAATCTAGAATTGGAGAATGAGTAGTGGGATTTGTGTAGCATGAGTCATGATTTGGGTCTAGTATTTGTGATGGATGTAACGTGTTGATTTGTCTAATGAAGAGCATTATGGTATGGTCTACGTCTCGTTCCTTCCCACCATCATAATGTTTAGTGCCAACCTATTTCAAATCTTTGTCTTGGACAACTTAGTAGATTATGTTTCCCAGAGACAGTATAAATAAGAGGATGATCTAAATATCTGGATATATGAAAGATGTGCAAGACTGAAAAGAAAACTCCAATTGATGTTGATATGTGAAGTGTGTTGTTGCTGAGAGGCATCAGAAGCGGTTCTGGTATTGCAAATTGTATCTCTGTGGAGGATTCTCTTTTCTTTATTCTTCCTTTGGCAATGAGTCTTTCTAGGCAGTGAGCCCTTAGACAATGAGCCTTTTTGCCCGCAATGAGCCCTCTTGCAGTGAGAATTCTGGCAGTGAGCCACCCTTTGTAAAAATCACGTTAACCGGTGTCACCTTAACAAGTTCTTTATATTGAGAACTAATATTCTTCATGGCCCTTCTTGGGTTTTCCACATCATATTTGGTGTTCATTGTGTGATCTGTTTTGTATATGTGCTTTCATGTTATATCTGTCTTGATTAATTCTGTTGATTATTCTAGATTTGTGAAAGAATTAAAGAAAAGGTTTAATCGTCAACTGATTCACCCTCTCTCAGTTGCCTAGATATTTAACATTTTCTATTATTTTCAACTAGTATTCTATTGTGATCTTGATTAAGCTCTTCCTCTAGATATTTGTAAATAATTTTGTAAAGGTCTTATTCTTCCATTTCACCCCATTTGGTGAAAGTGGTGGGATCCCATTTTATGATTATTGTTGATATTTGTTTTGATGGTGGTGGTTTGCCATAAGATTTAGGAGAGTTCATTATTTGATGAAGATACATGGTTTGATTTAAGTTATACTCTCCCATTCCTTTATCTTTGAACTTGCCCTTGATCTCAACTTGTTTTGAAGTGTTAGCCTTTAGTGATTTAGGATCAATATACATTGAAGATGGATTAGCTTCCCAATTTATAGGGACTGTTGCTTCAAGTCTTCGACAAATATTGTTGCAATACAAGTATGGATTTGGATCACCTTGAATTATGACTTCAGTTTCACTATGCAGGAATTTGATACATTGATAATAAGTTGATGGAACTATTTTCATAGCATGTATCCATGGTTGACCCAAAGTTATCTTATACATGAGATAAAGGTCAAGAACTTGACAAACCACATCTCTCACTATTGGCCCCACTTTGAGTGGTAGGATGATTGTTCCTTTAGATGAGCGTTCTTCATCATCATATGCCTTTATGGTGATCTTATCTCTAGAGTCAACAACTTTTTTAGAGAATCCCAATGCTATTACAACTTTTAAGGTGCAAATTTGAGACCTGCTCCTCCATCTATAAAGACTCATTTTATGCAGTTTTTATGGATGAAAGCCTCAATGTGGAGTAGTGCATTGTGTGGTTATTGTGGAGATGCATCATCTCCTTTAGTGAACTTAAGATTGTGAGGAGTAGAGAGGAGTCTCACCATGGATTGAAACTGGTCCATGTTTAGATCGATAGGCACGGATGTCCCTTGCAAAGTTTTATCTAAGATTGCTTTATGTGAAGGTGAAATGTGCAAGAGTTTAAGAATATATATGAGGGTGGGTCTCTTTCCCAATTGATCTACAAGTTCATATTGATTATTAGATGATGAATTCATTTTGGATGTGTTAGGATCCTTGTATCTTTTTCTTTTTGGGCTGATTCTTTTGAAATTTTGTCTTGTTAGCATTTTTGAATTTTGTTTTGGGCGCCTTATTTCTTTTTCCTCGGTGACTTGTTCAACCGGTGGGCTCATTTCAGTTGTATGCATTTGAGGGTTTCGTGTCATTCTGTTGACCGGCCCCATGTTCCAAACCTTTTTTTTACATCGGTCGCTTTCTTTTATTTTCTGAGTGCTATGTCTTTCCCTAAGTATCCCTTTATTATTGTTTGCTACGGATGGCCCCTTTTACAGTCTTAAACCGTTCAGATAATAGCACATGCTAAGTATTGATCATTAAGTTATTACTCGCACCTCCACAAAGTTTTTACCGCAGCTCAGAAGTATTGTGAGCATGCGGGGTAAAATATTATGGCCTGAAGTGTTACCCATGACCCTACATAGAAATTTTAACTTTTTGCAAATGATTTGCGAGTGTGCGGGGGATAAAGTGTGCTTTACCTGCATCCCTGCAAGGTATTTCAAGCGAACTTTTTATTGTTTTTTTTGCAAGTGAGCGAGAATTCTTAACTAGGGTGTTTCCTCCACTCGCATCCCCGTACAGGTTAAGGCAAGTGTGCAAAATGATCGCGAGTGTGCAGGAAGAAAATGTAAAATGGAGATGGTATCCCCCGCATCCATGCAAGATAAGCAGTGGAGCTCTATTTTGATCACATGCATGCATAAATAAAGAAGGTTGACACAAGATGGTCCCCACATGATGATTTGGAGCACACATGGATTAAGAAGGAGTTCTAGCTTGGATTCAATGGCAAACCTGGATTAAGAGTGATATTGATGGCCTAAGTTTAAACAAAAAAACACAATACAACTAAGTGCCAAATAAAGGTCGATTCATGCCAATCAAATACAAAAAATACTTGAGGTTTAAAGAAGGATTGAGTTTTTATAATGCTGAGAATTGATAAAATCATTTCATTGCATCCTCAAGCTTAAGATTGACGAGGAGTTTTGTAGTGTGAAGAAGAGGTATTCTACATGATTCAAGTGGATTTTCATCAAGCGACTAAAACCAGTAAGTAAGATTTTCTTTTTCGGAAATCTTCCAATTTTTTTGAAGAAAATTGTAATAGTTGAGTAGTGGATTCCATGAGTAAGATAGACTAGTGAGCATAAAATATAGGTTATAGGGTTTAGAAGTAATCATGCCGAAAAAGGGAGAACCCTCTTTTAGAAAAAAGAAAGAGCCATTGCCACTAGAGGGCCAAGTACCGTCACCTCAACAAGAGGTGCTTGCATAGACAAAGCCATTAAAACCTAGGGCTCCTCGAAAGAGGAAGAAATCAACAGGTGACCCTGAAAAACCTTCTCCATCAAAGCTAAGGGCATCAAAGAAAGGGAAAGCTTCAACCACTATAGAAAATGTTCCTCTAGTTAATGTAGAAGAAAAAGAAAAGGTGGTGGAAGAGGAAGAAGGTGATTTTGAAGTGAAGAAGAGGCCGCTCACACAAGATATAACGGAAGTGCTTCCTCAATTAGGTAGAAGTGCAATGGAAAAGGGTGAATTCAAAGATAGCTACACTCAATGTTGTGATGTTGTCATCCCCATTAGGGGTTGGAAATTGTTTTCTTATTTCTATCAGAATAGAAGTTGTGCTATTCCTCTCTCCAACCCTTGGACTCTGAACTTAGCCAAACTAATTGTGCTCAATGTATTCATGGAAGAGGACTTGTTGAGATTTTTGTTTGGAAATTATGATTCTTCTTCTATGACAATCATAAATGAAGATGGCTCTATATTGGTGGATTTAAGAAAAATGGCAGTGGTGAAATGTTTTGGATTAATTGGCTTGGGTTTGGTTCAAATTGATCTAGATAGATTTGATGTCGATTACGGGAAAAGAATATGCACCCTTAGGGAAAAGGAGGTGTCATTGTTTATGAAGAAAGACTGGAGGATTGGTTTTGTGCCTATCCCTATAGATGAGAAAGAACCCTTTCCTATTGGAAAATTTGAATATTATTTCTTGACCACCTACTATGCTATTTGTCAGATTTTGGGAATGGATGTTGAAGAGAGGATTCTGGTGGGGATGATGCTGAAGGGGATGAGAATTCAACCCAAATATGTTAACCTTGAGTATGACTTTGCTTCCTACATCAAGCATAAGATTAATGAAGGAGTGTTAAAGAGTAAAGAACATGGAGGGGAGATCAATTTCAATTTTTTCTCTTTGTTATGTCACATGATATTGTTTCAACACAAATATGAATGGAGCCAAGACCTACACCTGAGATATTTTGATGAGGGAGGAATAATGCAGCCTATTCAGAGATGATGCTATCTATGGGATAGTAGTTGTGAATAAGCAAATTATGTCACTTTCCACCAACACTTTGTGTTCATGATTATTGGATGGTGTGGATACAATTGAAAGGTTCCCTCTAAGGATGATGTAGGTGTTGAGACCAAAATCTCATAGGAGTGATGAGGAGGGAAGGCTCAACTTTGGTGATTGGTTTTTATTTCCAAATTACACAATAATCAAGGAAATATGGAAGTCCCCGAGCCCTCATCATTTGCCAATTTATGTGTCTCCTCACCTAGCCTTTCTAGAAATATTGTGGCAACGTATGTGGATGAAGAAGATGTATATGGTAGGAATGAAGAAAGGCACCTTTTTGCCTAGGGTTACTAGATTTTATGATTTTTCTATTGGATCAAAAGCTTTGGAAAAAAATTCATTTTTTTTAATTGAAAGATATGCTTTGGAATTTGGAATTAGAAGGAAGTATGACCTAGAGGGCTTAATGCATTGGCTCAAAGAAGAGAATTTGAAAAGCAAGGTTGATTACCATCATCAATTGAACTTAGATGAGGATGTACTTAGAAGTTCTCATGATGAATAAATTGTTATTCAATGCAAAAATAAATGGTCAATTCTCTCCAAAATTGAAGTGGAAATGAAAGAGACTAACCTTGCATTTAAGGGTTTCTTCCCAGATGAGCCAAATATTGTAAAGAGGATTGAAATGATGATGGATTATTTTGATGGTATTTACACCCGTGCTTTGCAGGATAGACAACATCAATCCAAGCTTGGTAGAAAAGTTGTATAAAAGGTTGCATAGGATCCTCAATCTACTGAGGAATAAATAGAATGGAATGTTGTCAATGCTAATGAGCCAATCTAGAAGCCACCCCTTGTTCCCTATGAGGCTTCAGAACAAGCAATGAGCATTGAAAGTGCAGTTCAGATTCTAAAAGATATGACTGAGTGAGAAGAAATGGAGCAACCACTAAAGACTCCTCCAAGGGATGCATTGCTAGACCAAGATATAGAGGAAAGGGAAAGAGTTGATGTAGAAATCCCACTTGAAGAAATTGATGATGATGAAAGAGCTTTTGCTTCTCAAACATTCATTTCAAATTATCAATTTATTAAAACCTTGGAATTTAAAGGTTTATAGTTAAGGAGATTGATCTAATCACTTTAGATGAGTTGAATCTTGATCATTTCACCGCCGATGCAACAAGAAAAATTGTGAAGGAAAGTGGGATGTTATTACTCCCAAATTGGAACCTAGAAGACATATTTATTCTTGACCAGATAAGGCAACAACAAGATCTAATGTTTGTAGTATAGTTTGATAAAGGAATAATTATAGGAACAAGATATCACCCCAATTTGAAGGCTCTTGCACAATGGGTATTAGCACCAAGGATTAGCAAGTTGAGATTACTAATTGGTGTTGAAGAGAAGGGGAGTGATGGTACAATAATAAGAACTTTAAAAGATACAAGTGGTATGGAGGCAACCACATTGACTATGCACACTACTATGTTGGCAAAATATGCCACTGAATTGTTAAAAATGAGATTAGACAAGTTAATTGAAGAAAGGGCATGAATGCATTCAACTTACAATCAAGTGCCAATGGACAATGCTCAGCTCAGAGAAACCCTAGCAGCCAAGACTTTTGCACCTCCAACCAAGATGATAGAGAAGGGTGAATCTTATTTCTCATCCCATGAACTAAATACTCTTAAGACATAGTTGCAGGATATGTAACAACAATTGAAGATAAAGGATGATGAGGTAATGCAAGCTAAGTTGATGGCTAGGGATAGAGTAATGACAATAATGAGAGGAACTCTTTCACATCTTCAAAAGACCATTTGAAAAAAATTGTAGGACATATATGATTCTTTTTACATTCTTTCTCGGGGAGCTATTCATTGTGCCAATTTTTTAAAGGAGTTGAAATAAATTTACGAGACTTGGAGACCATTGTCAACATAGATCAAAGACCTAGGAATAGAAGCTTAGAACATGCCCAAGGCTCCTCAAGTGATAGTGGATATGCGCAAGATATACAATTTAATTGTCAATGAAATCAATTTTTTAGAATCTAAAGAGGGTACAATAAAAGGAAGAATGCAGTCATTCAAAGAGCTTCAACATTGGACCATTCCTCTTCTTCATAATGAAAATTTTGAGTTGAAATATTTTGAAGAATGGAAAAGGGAGTACAAGGGTATTGTCGATCCGATAATTCAAAGAATCGGTGATGGAGATCATCTCATTGAGCCTGTCTACTACGCAACAATTGATAAGATGATTTCTACCAATATGGCATTTATTAAATTCATTAAAAATGCAAGGTCCATTATTGATAGTAAATGCAAGGAAGCTCCAGATCAAGTCCAATAGATCAAGGAATTTGAATGGCCTACCATTTATACAATTTAGAGCTGGCATGAGAAGCATTGTACCATCAAAGAAGATTGGCACGAGCAAGAGCACCATGGAAGGAGGGAATAACTACTTTCTCAAGTATTTCTCAATTATCAATATAAGCACCTTGCCAAGTCCACTAATAACAGGTGTCTTACAAGCCAAAAAGGGAGCTGAAAATGTTTGAAGAGTAGAATTTGTCGATCAAAATGTCAAGTTTATGTTGTTTTACAAACTACTTATCCATAATTGTGGGTTTCTTTATTCTAGGCTAAATGTTGATTAAAAGACTTTGTCATTGTATTTGTCATTATATGGCATGATTTGTATAAATCGACCTTTTATCTCTTTCTAAAAACTCTCTCTCTTCCATAATCATTGTTATAAGTGGATGCAAGTTTATGGAATATTTCTAGTTAAGTTTGCTATGTGGCTCAAACTCTTTTTTTGTACTGTAATGTTAAAAGATGATTTAAGCATATTCATTCTTTTAGACATTGAGATTTTGTTAGATGGCAAATGATTTGCAGCTTGTTTTGCTACCTTGTTTCTATAAATGGGAATTCAAGATCATTTGCAAAGGGTTTTGAAGATGTTTTGTATGTTGGGAAAACTAGTTCTAAGTAATAGAGTAGTTTGAAACTAAGTTTCTATTTGAAAATTGTATGAATTTGTCTTTATGCATTAATGAAATATGGTGTTACAAGTTGTCTCCTAGCCTGTTTCTTCTATCATATGAATTTATCTATTGAGGATGGATAAATTTGTCTCAATGATTATGCCATTAATGTATAATGTTTTAGTGGGTTTGTCTCAAGGAGATAGTTAAAGTCTGCTAAAATATTATTGTGATATATTAAAATAGTCGGTGATTAGAAATGATGGTTTGTAATGTTGTATTGTTGAATGTTATTTGCAAGGAACGAGCTAGTAGATTTATAGGTGAATTTTACACGGTTTTCTTGAATGTATAACTCAATTAACGAACTTTGTTACCCAAGGATTTAGGCACCAATCCAGTGTCAACTTTTTCAGCACCAACCTAGATGAAATTATGTTTTACTTTCCAGCATTTATGTTTTTTTTTTGTTTTTTTTAATAATATTCTCACTTGAATGTTAAGTGTGTTGTAAACCAATATTTTGGGCAAATCTAGTAGGATAAGTTCTTTCCTTGGTAAATTTTCACTGAGAATCATCTGTTAGATGCAATATCATTGTAAATTTGTCATGAGAAGTGAAATATTGCATAGGTATACCCACCTAGGTTTCATAGAGCATGAAGTGTAGAAGAATACGTCTCTAATAAAAATATCCTATCAAGTTGGCTAGTGGCTCAAATTTCTACTAATGAATTATAACACGATTCTAGGAAAAATTGTATAACCGGTTGGAAACACCAACATGATGTAGCACCTTATAGAGTGACTTTACCTTGTCGAGTAGTAACATTGCATTCAAGATATTTTTCTTTTATGGATATGGTAGACATATGAGGGTCCACTTCAGTGATGTGATTCACAGAGTATTCGTAGGTTGCTTTGGTGTAATTAGTTGTATTATTTGTTTTAGGTGCTTTTCCCTTATCATGTTTTGGAAATGGATCCTTAAACATCTCTTGTTCTTCATTGGAAGAGTGACCTTCGACTTTGATTACTCCATTATCAATAAGGTCTTGAATAAGATTCTTCAATTTATGGCAATCACTAGTCTTATGGCCCTTGCTCTTATGAATTTGCAAAATTCATTGTCATTCCACCACGAAAATTATATTCTTCATTCAAATGGTCGATTATCAATAAATGTAATGAACTTATTGGCAATGATTTATTTCAATGCAGATTCAATCGATTCTTCCAAAGGTGTGTACTTCCTTGGAGGTCTTGGTGCCCTTTGTGCATTAACTTGATTATTAGTTGCGGTAGCATCAGGGAAAATTACCATTGGTTTGGCCAAATTTGCATCAACAACTGTTCTTATTCTTGTTCCAAAAGAGAGGGTTTTCTTTTGTATTAGCTTCATCCTTGTTTTATTTAAAGATCTTTATAGTGCCTTTCTCAATGAGAACATTTTCAATAGATAGAACTTTTTTAAGGACCTCTTGGAATGTAGATAAACATGCTTTATGAAGACCATATCCAGTATCCTGATTTACATTTTGTGTGAACATTTTGACCATTTGCTTTTGTGGAATGTGACAAGGGCATCAACTAGATAAACTTCTCCATCTTTGCAAAAATGTCACAAAAGGATTCCCCATTTCTTTGCTTGGTATTGCATAATGTTATCACTGAAACCTCACATTCAATGTTGTATTAAAAATGTTGAATAAACGTTTCTACCAATTCACCCCATGACTTAATTCTAGGTGGTAACCGTGAAAACCATTCCATGGCTTGTCCCCCTAAACTTTGTGTAAATAAATGCATTAATGAAGAGTCATGTTGAGCCAAATATTTGCAAGCTATGAAAAACTATCCAATATGTGCCTTAGGGTTTCATTTTACTTTATATTTGTCAAATTTAGGTACCACAAATGTGGAGGAAAAGGTGGCATAGGTATACTTCAATCAAAAGGATAAGGATAAATTTCTTGAATCGTCTAATTATTTGTGGGTGTTCACATACTTGCCATTTGTTGCTGTAAATCACTACTAGGTGGTGCACTTTTTATTTGAGTTATCCCTATGCCTGGTCCACAAGAGGAGGAGGGATTTTTTGCATATAAGGGCGGTATTGGTCATATGTATCTTTCGGTGGTGGAGGTGGAGGTATTTAATTGTTATACAAGCCATGAGACATGCAATTTTGATGATGTGCACTAGGCCTTGGATGAGTGTAAGTATCATGGCCACGTGTATAATTGGCATTATAAGTGTGCTCGAGTATGGTCATCAAATCTAACATGAGCTCTTCTAGCATATACATTATCATGATTAGGACCTTGAGTAACATCTTTTTGTTTGTTATATGCATTGGTATTTCTTCGGCCATGAAAAGTTTGTGCACGAGGTTGTTCATAAGTTTGTCTAGCATAGTTCATATGAGTTTGTGCATTGTGCATGTCAGGTTTTTGAAAAATAGACAAGAGTGACTCAAGTATGGGGATACGCTCATGTCTATGCCCACCACTGTTACCATTAAGTTAATTTGGATTTCTTCCAAGATTTGTGCAACATCAAATTCATGGGGTAATCTTGCTCCATCTTCAAGCAACATGTATAAATATCATTGTGGATCTCTCTTCAAAAATGTGTCAAGCAATTTATTAAACCTTGTGTCAGACATGCAATCTTGAAAATCTGTAGTTGTGAAGGACTCATTATCAAATTCTTGTGCATTATTTTTATTCTCAAAAGGTCATGGATTGTAACATTCTTCATCATCAAACTCATATGTGTCCATGTTTTGAGATCCTTGAGCTTCTTCGGCTTGTTTTCTAGATCTTTGGGATAGAGTTTCAACCATGAAAAGATTTAATGACTAAGATGGAATGTAAGATAAATGATAAGGTTTGATTGTGAAATATGGGAATGGAAAATAATCTATAGTTGTCTTGCAATATCCTAAGATGTTGTTTCAAGTTGATATGATAACTCAAGCAAGGTGTGGCTTATTAGGAGATGATAAATTCCAAAAGGGTAAGTTGACCTTAACTCAAGATGCTAAAATGGTACCCAAGATGATAAATCTGATGCGAGAACCACTTAGTGATATCTAAGATGTATTTGTAAGATAATGATAAAGAGAACAAAAACAACTTTTTGACTCTTGTTGGAAAGTGTAAGTGCAGGTTTGCAAATGGATGGAAAGCCATGATAAGATGATGGTTGAATGAAAAGGAATCCTATGGAATCAACCTTAGAAGCTCTTTGAATCTTAGTAACCACAAACTTAAGAAGAAATCCACAGACACATAAGAATGTCTCAAATATGCACTAAAAATGTCTAGAAATGCATTTTCATAGTTGCAATGTTGCTTAGGATTTTGTCCAAATATGCAATAATGTTTCTCAGATATGTGTCATAAACACAGTAAGATGTCTCAAAAATGTGTTTTCATAGTTTTGGATGTTGATCAATTTTTTTGTTTGTATACACATTAGAAGCTCACAACAACACAATAAGATGTTTCAAAATGCGTTGGAATAAACACAGACGCAACTAGAATGATCATATACGCACTGGAAAGTGACATAGACACATTTCTAGTGAAAATATTTTTCTCTCAATTCTATCCAAAATTTTCAAAATTATGAAATGTGACTAGATCTGAATGTTGATATTTTTGTGGCAAGAAGACATAATGTCTATAGGTGTTTTGCCAAAATATGAGCATAATATGTATGTTCAATAAGCCAAACTCAACCCAATTTCCACAGGTTTAAACACAAGCAAATATAACTGAAACACTTTGTATCACCAAGGTCAAGGTCTCATGGTAGTAACTCCAACCCACAACTTAGAATCTTCATCGACTCAAATGTAGGGACACCTAAAATGGGTGTATACACTCGTCTTTATGAGAGAGGATAGGTAGGGGCATCTAAAACTGGAAGGATGACCCAATCACCCTCTCCTCGGAAAGCTACAAGTAGCTTACACTAAGATGGGGATTTTTGTGTCATCTAAAGGGAGCCATATGGTGAGCATCTTGGGGGAAAAACTAACTATGCCCTTGCATTGAAATTACCATGATGTTTGATCAAAAATAAGGTATGCCACTTAGAAGGTTTCTAGTTGTTGGATTTGTGTGAATGTTGTCATTGATACCGAATCCGGTAATCTAGTTAGGACCGAATGTGGTATGTCATTAAGTTATTAGAAGCAGTTTAGGTATTGTAGTTCGTGCATCAATGGAAGATAGGTATGTATGTTATATGAAGCAGAAAGGCATATATGATCTACTGGAGTTATTTTCAGAAGATCCTCTTCTCTGAAGTCCTGTGTCGTGCTTTTCTTGGTTTGTATCCAGTTCCAACATTAGTGGTATCAGTTATATCAATCATAGTAGTTATATCAGTTGTATTGGTTGTATCGTGTATCAATTGCTATCTGAATGATTATATTGCATCATGCTTTATCTTGAAGTTCATAGTTATTGTGCTTGGAGGTTGTGCTTATGGGTCCAGTAGACCTCTATTTTATTTTGGTTATTAAGGCATACGTTTTGGTGAACAAAGTCGGTGAAGGAAGTGTGTAAGAGGTTGGTTTAGGCCGACTTGTTTATCCTATTTTTGGTTGAGGAATGTCTTGGATAACATGTTGATATAAGAGGCATATTATTGTGTAAAAAAATTGCACTTGGTCGACATAGTATCTTGGTATATGTTGTTGGCCTATTGTCATTGACGTGATTGATATGTTTTGGTCCGACATGTATGTATTTGGTTCAGTCCAAAAGTTTGCTTCAGCACACGATATTTCTTTATTATGTTTTTATGTATTTAATTCATGCAGCTTTGTAGTCTGGTATTTACTCTTACCGGAAGGTGTTTTGGGTTCAGTCCCATTCGGATGCAATGAGAGAAGATTCTTCAAGGTGACTTTTGATTTTGGTCCTATCCAGATATGTTAAAGACTTACATTCTTTAAGACGTTTTATGACTCAAGTTAGAAATCAACACTGCATGAAGATATTTTGTTTGTTGTAGCGTGTGGATAGTTTGATCTCACCCTTTTTTGGTTGAGTCGACTTGTCAGAACAATTGATGCGGATATATATAGCCATCTATGTTGCATGTTAGAAGCATGGTTGTTGAAAACAGCTATTTTGTGTACAGTGTATATAAACGAAACTTTTGTGGATGTATATATTATGTGATATATGTACAGTGGATGTATAAGATAGTTTGTGCACTTCAAAGGAACTATAACCCATGCATATGTTAGATGGAACTTCAACAGTTGAAATTCTGTATACTCTATTATTTGATAGTGAGCCTTTTTGTATTTGGGTAGTGAGCCCAAACCGGAAGTGAGCCCTCCAATTAGTGAACCCAAACTAGCAGTGAACCACCCCTTGTATTGTGTAATCAGTTACATATTGCATCATTCTTGAGAGAACACCCTCTCTATGGTTTTTCCCATATTGGATTTTCCACGTACAAATCCGGTGTTATGTGTTTTGTGTTAATTTCCTTTATTGCACTTAAATTATGTTATGTGATTGGTTAGTTAGAAGTTTTAATAAATTCAAGGAAATAGTGATTCACCCTTCCCCTCTTAGTATTCTGGATATTCAACAATTGGTATTAGAGCCACGTCCTTTGAAAAAGTTTAACCACTCGAAGGAGATCCAAAAAGTTGAACTTATGGATTTAAGAGAAAATCTTAGAAATTCTCTTGAGTATCTTGAGGCGGTAGAAGTTGAAAACAAAGATCTGAAAGAAAATGTCCAACTAGATAATGAGTGCATTGAGAATCTAAGAGAGCAGATCCAGAAGTTCAAAAAAGGCTCAAAGAAGTCAGTGAAGAACTTAAGCAAGCAAACAACACTATTGCAGATCTGAAAGCCAAAACTGAAGATAATAAGAAGACGAAGGAATACTTCAACAAAATGATGAAATGCAAATAAGAATAATGCGAGAATCTAAAGCAAGAAGTAAAATATCCAAAGGTAGATCTAGAAAAAGCAAAGAAACAAGAAAGTAAACTTGAATCTGGTAAGTTCGACAAGGTGACAAATGTAAAGAAGATCTTGAAAACTGAGAAGGAAGCAAAGAATGAATCCAGTGAGTGTTCTCAATCCAAATCAAAACACAAAGAAGATTTACCTTTGGTAAAAATAACAACTACCAAGGAAGAAAAAGGTAAGTCTCTAGTTGAGCAGCTGGTAAGTAAGAAAAACACCTTCTTTAATGGTTCTTGTTATAAATGCAATAAATTAGGACACGAGGCAGCAGAATGTAGAAGTAACATGAATCAAATTACTAACTCATTCTCCGGTAGATGTTACACATGCAATAAATATGATCATAAAGCTAATCAATGTAGAAATCTAGTTATGAATCAAAATAGATATAATCAATTCAGAGGAAGATGTTATACATGCAATATTTTTGGACACAAAGCTAACCAGTGCAGGTCAAGACAATATCTAGCAAACATTAGGTGTTACAACTACAACAAATCAGGACAAATGGCAAGAGATTGCAAAGGAAATAAGATTCAAAATCCTATCAAATTGACAAAGAAGATCAATGTGGAGGATGTGAAAGCTAAGATGAAGAAGATTTGGAGAAAGAAAGAGACTCTAGATGCGTCAACACCTAGCTTCAGTGCAGGAACTTCATCCGAAAACTAAAGAGTCTATGGATTTGGCCTAGGGGGAGAAATAAAAAAGACATCATATCATTGTCCCCTGCCAAAGAATGTGAGGTTGTAATACCGTCTGAGTAGAGTATGAAGAAGTCCAATTAAAGTATATCAAAGCATAACTCATCACAAGATCCAACATGTTGTTGCGAAACTCGAGAAAGTGGAAGACATCTCATGCACATTTAATGTGAAGTGTTACTTGAAGGAATATAAGGACAACACTTTGACAAACTTCATTTCACTTCAAGTTAAAGAAGCGATTGAGTGTATTGTAGGCAATCAAGGGGATTAGAGTTTTTAGGGTTTCTCCAATGAAATTGATCAGGGTTAACAATTTGATTGAATCAACGATCATGGCTACCCCGATTGTAGTTGATGTTGCATCCAAGCCTCACCCTGTATTTGAGAAGACTCCATACAAGGAAATGGAAGTTGATCTAGCCGAGGCTTTCTCAAACATACCCATTGGTGTGCTTCTAGAAGAGGACATCTAGTCCTTTATCCATGTCAAGCTACAGGAATTCAACCATCATGGAAAATGTTGAAGTTGTGGACTGATAAAATGATTAACGAGCATGGTCAGGTAAGACCCAAATATAAAAACCTAGCCAAGAAAAAGCTTGACACATGGAATGATTATCCTGACTTCTATTATGATGAAAGGTGGATTATAATAGCTATGACTAGGTTCCATGATGAATTTATTTGGTTAGAGGAAACTCACCACATCACCAAAGATGTAATGAAAGCTATCACCGGTCTAAGTGATTTCGGAAATATTACAGGTCTGAAATCCGCCAAGAACAAGGATGTCATGGATTTAACTGGTGTGACACTTGAAAAATGTTCTCTGGCAATTGAGTCCATATGGAATTTGATAGTTAAGTATTTATCAATGATGGTCGGAAACAAGATTTATTTTACCAACAGGGAAAACTCCATTTTAGCCATGACAATGAATATGGCGTATGAAATGGCATAGTTGAACAAGGATTTTGATCTCTATGAGATCTTGCGGCAACAGTTCCTAGATAATCTCGCGCAATACATGAAGAAGAAGCATTCTTTAAAATTTGAAACCCTAACCCTATGTATTATATTTTACTTCTTACAAGAGTTACCCGGTCAAGGTGGGGCTTTCTGGTCTCTGGATACCTCTATAGCCCATCAGATTGTAAATAGGTTAAAAGGGTTTATCAATGAAAATGCAAGAGAAGATGCATTTGCAACCTTCTTCTCCAATTTCCAATTGAACATGCAAAGAAGACAGAGAATCCCTAAGGAAATAGTTCTCAAGTACAAGAATGACATCACTTTTGTACTTACAATTGGTAAATGCTACATGGAGGTAGTTGTGTTAAAGAAGGTTCAGATCCCTCCATTCAAATATGAAGCAATTGTGCAACTCAAGTTCTATTGTAGATTATGGTCGATGAATCACAAGAACATTTTGGCACCACAAATGAGAAGTATCTAAAGGTCCTCATGGATCTTATTAAGAAGGATCATGAAAAGATTGCAAAGAAAGTAATTCAGGAATCCATGGAAAATGCTAAACTCATTAAGGAAGATATTACTGAGATAACATGATCTGGAAGGCTTGCCAACGCATTTAGAGCATCTAAAGTTGCTCAGAAGGAGCTTCTCTCTTCTAATTCCCAAAAGAAGCTAGTAGAAGCCAAGAGGAAGACTGCAATTCTAGAGTCTGAAGAAGAGGAAGATGTAGAGAAATGCCAGATACATGTCTAGAAGTCTAAAGCGGATAAATTCAAGAAGCAACTTGATGCGAAGAACCTATTTAAATCTCTTGCTCAGGGTAAAAGACCAAGAGAGGTAGGCAGTATTTATACTGAGGCTAATGTTGAGGATCAAAATAGCATAATTAAAGATTTTCTATTATATTATGTCAAGTTTGAAGCTATGGCTAATTAGTTTAGAAATGATATTCTAAAAGAGTTGTATGATAAATTAATTAGGATTAGACAAATAGCTAGAGAAGAGGAACAATCTATTAAGGATCAAGTCTTTGAATTGGTTGGTTCCACACTTTCCAATGATAATAAGGCTACTCTTATTGGATCCTACAAAACTGAATTGAGAACCAAGAAGAGTCTAGGTAGTCTCATGTTAGGAGAGGTTAATGCTAAAGAGAATCTTAAAAATGAAATCATAGAGACTGTAATGACTGTTGCTAAGAATATTAGTCTATTCCCTCCTGTTGACTAAGGTGCTTCTATCGGTGTGCTTGAAAATGTGTCAAATAGTTCTATTAATGCTCTTGTTGATGATCTTGATAATAACCCAGGTGATGATACATCTACTATGGAAAATGTTATGGATATTCCCAGAACTTTTGATGTTCCTCTGGTTAATTCTAAATTTGGTAAAGGAAGGGAAATTGAAGGTTTTGTTGATAACGGTCAAGATGAACAGGTGTTTGATGAGCCTAAAAAGAATGAACATGAGCCCAAGGCTCTATAAGAAGAGAAGGGAGATAGCCCAGTAAAAGAATCTAGTGTGAATGTATCTAGGTTAGTAATTGTGGTCGGTACTAGTTTTGGTACTGCTGAAGATACTTGGAAGAAACCATTTACCAAACCTCTAATCATTCAACCTATTACTTCATTTATATAATCTGTTGAATTCTCTAATGTTGATCCGGTTCAAAAGCTCGAAATTGGAGAAGCATTTCTTTCATCTGCAAGACAAGATTTTTGGAAAAAGGATAAAATTATTCAGGATTTGTTGGCAACACTCCATGCTGCGATTCTTAAGTGTCAAATAGATCCAAACACTCCTAATGCGGATGAATGAAAAATGCTAATTAGTTCATTGAGAAGTCACACTGAGAAACTGAAAGAAAAATATGAGAAAGACAAAGCAGATTACCAAGAGAAGTTGCATGAATTCAAGGTTAAGTGTGAGTCTACACATCAACAACTCACATAACTTATTTCTCAAGGAAAATACTATTTGGAAAATGGTGACATACTCTTTTTATATAGCCTTCATTAGCCAGATTCTACCAAGAGCATCAAGGATGAGATGAACATCATTGAGGATAAGATCTGGCAAGCTTATACTAACTTCAAACTATCTAAAGACTTATCTGGTTCCGGTAGATCCAAAATTGAAGAACTTCATGAAAAATATTTTGAGTTGCAGTAGCAGAGGGATAACATTATTCTTCCCTTAGGTAAGTTGCAAGATTTGAGCAATGAAAGCATTTCCATCATGAACCAAACCCTCTCCCGAGCCACTCAGTTCACATACTCTATATCCAACTCCCTTCAAGAGGCAGAACAAATGCATGTGACCATGCAGGTACACATTGAGTTCCTATCAGAGGCCATCCCTCATTGGGATAAGAACAAGGACTCCTAGACCATGCACGTTCAAAATCTTAAGTAGTTCTCCATATGAAAATAGTTGTCTCCCTTACGGGGAGTTTCAGGTTTTTATTTATGCACTATTTCTAACCTTTTTGACCCTTTGTCATTGTTGTCAAAGGGGGAGTAGTGTTAAGCTTTAGCAGTATCTTTATGTTATTTTGTGCAAACTCTCAGATAGTTGTCATTTCAGAAAAAATATAATGTATTATCTTTGATTGCCATCAATAACAAAGGGGGAGATTGTTTGCATGTTGTCATTGATGTCATGGATATTTTTTGGTTCGACATGTATTTATTTGATTCAGTTCAAAAGTTTTCTTCAACACACAATGTTTCTTTATTATGTTTTTATGTATTTACTTCATGCAACTTTGTGGTCCGATATTTACTCTTACCGAAAGTCATTTTGGGTCCGGTCCCATCCAGATGAAATGAGAGAAGATTCTTCAAGGTGTCTTTTGATTTTGGTCCTATTTGGATATGTTAAAGACATGTTCTTCAAGACGTTTTATGAGTCAAGTTGGAAGTTGATACCGTATGAAGATATTTTGTTTGTTGTAGTGTGTGAATAGTTTGGTCTCAGCCTTTTCCAGTTGAGTTGACTTGTCAAAACATTTGATGTGGATATATATAGCCATCTGTGTTTCATGTTGGAAGCATGGTTGTTGAAAAAAACTATTTTGTGTACAATGTATATAAGTGAAAATTTTGTGGATGTAAATATTATGCAGTATATGTATAGTGGATGTATAAGATAGTTTGTGCACTTCAAAGGAATTATAACCCATGCATATGTCAGATGCAACTTCAACAGTTCATCTTTTGTATACTCTATTATCCGACAATGAGTCTTTTTGTATTCGAGAAGTGAGCCCAAATCGACACTGAGCCACCCTTTGTACTGTATAACCAGTTACATATTGCATCATTCCTGAGAGAACACTCTCTCTATAGTTTTTCCCATATTGGGTTTTCCACATACAAATCTGGTGTTATGTTTTTTGTGTTAATTTCCTTTAATGCACTTAAATTATGTTATGTGATTGGTTAGTTAGAAGTGTTGATAAGTTTAAGGGAATAATTATTCATGCCTCCCCTCTCAACATTTCAGATATTCAACATATGTGCATATCAGTATATAAGATGTGAGAATGTGGGAACGATAATACAATGTGTGACAATTGAAGAAGAGCAGTGCATGTAAAGCAGAGTAAGAAGTGTGTGAGTGACAGAATTGTGAGAAACAAAGAAGTTGTTGTAAGAGAAGTAGTTCATAGTGTGAGAAGGATATGAGCGAAGGATTATATAGCAAAGTCAAAGTGTAGACAATGTTGCACTAATCCTTTATTAGATCTGTTGCAAGTGATTGGTTTGACAGAGTAGTGCACTAATCCCTTACCGAACTTGTTGCAGGTGATTGTGGACAGTGGTACAATGATCCCTTACCGAACTTGTTGCAGGTGATTGTGGACAGTGGTACAATGATCCCTTTCCATATCTATTGTGAGTTTGTGTGAGTTGTTATTTGAGCTTAATCTGGAACTGACCTCATGCATTAGGATATGCAATTTTCCTCAGTTCAATTATTTTCTATTGCAGTGAGCATTCCAATAGTGAGCCACCCCATTTTGTAAACACCATATAACTAGTTATATTATCTTTAGATCTAATGCTCTTTGTGGTATTTCCAATTTGGGTTTTCCATGTATAAAATCCAGAGTACAATCTATGGATGTGTTATTTGTTTATTTTGCACTTGCTATTTCATGTTGATGAGATTATTTGTTAAAGTTAATTGGCAAATTTTTTGAAAGTGTGGGAATGTTGATTGACACCCCCCCCCCCCCCCCATCTTACTATTCTAGAAGCTAAGAGAACAAATCTAAAAGTTCAAGATGTTGATTGACCCCCCCCCCTCCCCCCCCACATCTTACTATTCTAGAAGCTAAGAGAACAAATCTGAAAGTTCAAGTTGAGACATAAGGAAGTTAACAATAAGCAAAAAATAAGTTTTTTGATAGCAGCAAACTTTTGGAAGATCTGATTAACATGCAAAAAGCTCATTTACATAATACTAGACTAGGATTTCAACCCGGTGAAAGTTCAAATTAGAATGATAAAGACAAAGGCAAAGAGGTTAAGGTATAAGAAAAGAAGAAACTTGAAGATGCATGCACAATCTAGAGTTGGAGATCTAATGAAAAGAGACCACTGATTCATCAACCAAATGCACAAAGGTACCCATCATTTCATGGTTATTATTTTCAATGCAATAAAATTGGTCATAAAGCTGTAGACTCTAGAAGCATTCAATGTTACGATTGCAAGAGGTTTGGTCATACCAAAAATTATTGTAGAAATCATGCTATAAGTCAGGAATCATAATCCGGTTAGAGCGAATGAGATGAATAATAGCTTTCATGAATATTTTCATATATGTAATGGATATGGTCACAAAGCTAATCAGTGCAGATATAGATCACATTCAACAAATTCAATTTAGAGGAACATCAATTGTTACAAGTGCAAGCGATCTAAACATTATGCTAATTAGTGCAAAAATGAAGGTGGTATGGAGAAGTCCACAGAGAAGAATGTGGTGAAGTCTAGTGAATCAAAGAAAAATGAAGTCATGGCATGGAGAAAGAAGGAGGTGAACAATGGAAGATTTCTTGGTGTACCATAATCCTGTTAGGCACTCCTTCCTTTGGTAATTGAGCTTATTGCTTTAGCTCAGGGGGAGTTATCAAGACGAATTTTTTTATTTCCTCTTTTGAGTTTGTTCATGTCATTGGTTCGACATGAATGTGTTGGAGATGCTATCCGGTAATTCAAGGTTTGTGGTGATATCATCGACAAGACATCTTTTGGTGGAAAAACCATAGAAGGAATTGATAGGTTAAATTTGGGAATTTGAGATCATTTTCGTCATTATGTGAAAAAAAATTGTTTGAAGTGAAAGAGAAGAAATTAAAAGAGCGCAGAACAAAGAAGCAAAGCAAGCATGGAATAAAAGATTATTGTTAAAGAATCAAGTAGCGAAATTTTTTAGTTGATGGAAAAGGTACAGATAGATGAATTTGACACAGAGAAGATCAGAAAAATGGAAATGAGTCTTGGTGAAACAAATTTGCAAAAGGTCAAAGAATTAGGTCACAAAGGAATGAATTTATGGAGTGAGTTTTTGTGGTTCGATAATGAAGATGTGATCAGGTTAATTTTGAGTCATGTGCTTAATGAATGTATCATGTTGGATAAACCCTATCTGATCATGAAGGATATTATTTTGACCGTTACTGGTTTATGCGATAGAGGATCTATATCGGTTAAGAAATATTAAAAGAAGAAGAAAGTTGAAACCCTAACTAGTGCAACAGGTGATCAAAGAGTGTTGTTGATCAACAAAATCATTAATCCTGTTGTGAGGTATGTAGCATACAAAATATCCTATAAGATTTATTTCAGAAATAGAGAAGGCTCAACTTTGGCTATTGCAATGTATGTTGCGCATAAGATTTGTATGGAAGATGTTGTGTTTGACTTGTGTGAATTGTTAAAGGATCAACAATTAGAAAATATCAAAATGACAAAAGATCAAGGTTATCCATTCCAGTTTGGGTCATTGCTTGTATGTTTGGCTATGTATTGTCTGGGATCCCTTCCGAGTAAGGAGAATGTGATATGGGAATTTGGAGTCCTGATTGCTAGGAAAATATTTCGATATCTTAATGGATTGGATAAGAGAGAAGATGCATGCAATGCTTATTTCAAATCATTTCTAGATATGTGGAGTATTGATCCAATATCCCTTGCTACTAGTTCGGCTAAGGAGAGTTCTTCCTCTAGAAAGAGAAAAAGGAAAGAGGTCGCGCCTACTAGTTATTTAGAATCTAAGAAGCAAAAGAAGGATCAGAAGGAGAAAGACATTGTTGTGATTGAAGATCCAGAATTCCCTGTGGCTAAGAGAGATGTGGTTGTTGTAGAGAAGAAAACAAAAGTATTTGAATGTGATGATGATGAGTCTAATTTGCTAGAAATTATTGGTAGGGGAGATGAAATAAAGAATATTGGAAAGATGTGGCTTATTTCTATTGAGGTAGATAGAATTGATAATGTCCTAATAGATCATTTGCTCTGGAACAATATTAAAATTGAAGATGTTAGTAATGTATTACTAGAATCTTTGTCTGAGTTAGTTAAAGAGAAATTGGTTGTGCAACCTGTTAGTGTAGAAGATTAAGAAGAAGAAGTTGATAACATGTAGAGTATGTTGGAGAAATGCAATGATGCATAGAGGGTTCTATCTGAATGCATAAATGTAATGAAATATTGTATTGTCAATGTTAGAAAAATTTACAAGTATTGTCTTTTATGGCCAGCTACTGCGGTGAAGCATAAAGCAAAGATTGAAATTGTTGAAGATGAAATGTGATCTTGTTGGGAACAATGCAACAAAATGAGAAGGGGGGGTGAATTAGTTTGCACAAAAACTTACTGTAACTTAAACCACAAATCAGATCTGATAATTAATAGTTAAAGCATGAAACAACTCCACATCAATAACACAAACAACACCAATAATTTTGACATGGAAAACTCGGTTAAGGGAAAACCACAATGGGAACCTACCCACAATGAGATAATACCCTGTTAGGAGTCAATGAAATATTACAATGGGGAATGCACATGCATTCAAGCATATTGCTTAGAGCTCATTGCTCAAATAAGAAACCCAGAAAGGCTACAACCTTTAGGGAAGGCTCACTGCCTTATAGGAAGTCTCACTAAATTACAAAACCATTTGGACAACAATCCAGATTACATGAACTATAAAAATAACATCTCCATATGCACGAGTACAGTTCTGGTTAAGCTCACTATCAAATCATCTATGCAACACACTTCTTTGCACACTTCTGCACAAACTCCCTGGTACTGAATGATTCATACAATATTCACACATAGCATCATATCTCTCAATGATTATTACATTCATTTATACAATTCATTAACCTATGTTTCAAGGTCGTCCAAACCCTTAACACAAATAACAAAATAATAACCTTACACGCTACAACAATACATGCGGACCAAAACAATGTCGACTAAGACATAGTTTGGACCTAAATCAATACCACAAACACGCAACACCTCCAACACTTATGCCTCGATCATCCACAACACACTACAATATCAACAATGTCGCATAACATGAAGAACATCACTGGATAAGGAAAATATTCAATAATGCGCATAATAATCAATGCGGACCACCAATACGCATTAAAAATGATCTAGAGATATTCACAAGCAACGTGAATTGTACCACAACAATCACAATAACTCGGATCACTAGAATCATCCTTATCTCTCTATCGGAGCTCAAGAACACCAACATAACTAATTGTCAGCCTAAAAGATTCGCTTGTGGATTTCCAAATCATGAACCAATCAAACCGAGGACACACATCAACATCCATAATACATCCCACACATCCGCAACTAAAGATATTACAATTTCGGAGCAATATGGAGCACCATTCTGAATACTAAATAACAGCACATAGGATAAACCAACTCATTCAACCAAACTGCAACACTGGAATGCACAAAAGAATATGTTGACATCAATGACAACACATCAACCAATGTCCAACAATCTCCCCCTTTGGCATTGATGGCAACATATGAATGTGAAAAATGATCAATGTAAAGAAAGAAGTCATCTCTCAACAATCTCCCTTAAAATCACAAGGATTAACTCCCCCTTAGACAAACAACACAAATCACAAAATGCTCTACTCTCCCACATAGTTTTTCACATGCTTCTTTCCCCCTTTGACATCAATGAAAAAGTCTTAGGAATCAGGATTCTCTCCCCACAAAGCTGAACATTTGAACCACTGAACACCAACATTGACTACTCCCCTTGAGTAGAAGCCTCACTCACCAATCCAGAGCATAAAAATACTCTGTGAAGTTCATCGAACTGATGCAAATCCATGCATCTTAGTTCTCATCAGAAGGGGAAATCACCCCTAGCTTCTCTCTGAGATACTCAGAAGTATCTTTAGGCAAGGGATTCATAAAGATATTTGCAATCTATTCCTTTGTAGATACATACTTCAATCTAAATTATTTCTCATTCACCTTCTTTCTAAAAAAATGAGACTTGATTTATATATGCTTTGTTTTGGAATGCAACATGAGATTCTTTGAAATATTGATAGCACCTGAATTATCACCAAAAATAATGCACCACCTATAGTACTCTTTCGGTCATCAACATCACCTGCCCAATCAGCATCTATAAAAGAACTCAAAGTAAATTCATCATTCTTAGAATAACACAAACCAAAATGAATTGTCCCTTTCAAATATCCGAATATCCTTTTTATAGCAGTAACATGAGATTCCTTAGGATCGGGTTGAAATCTAGAAACATTACACACAACATTCATTATATCAGGTCTAGTCTAAGTCAATTACAACAATCCACCAATCATAGATCTATATCTGGTCTGATTAGCTTTCAGAGAATCATCATCCTTTTTCAAATTACATCTAGTCACCATATGTGTACCAACTGGTTTAGAGTCCTCAAAACCAAATTTCTTCAACAATTCCTTTACATACTTAGACTAAGATATGAAAATACCTTTATCCAACTGAGTAATTTATAATCCCGGAAAGAATTTCATTTCACCAATCATAAACATCTCAAACTCATTCTGCATCTCTTCAACAAATTTCTTACATAAGCAATCATTTCCTTCAAAGATAATGTCATCAACAAAAACTTCAACAATAAAAATGTTAATTTGATCAATCTTGAAATAAAAATTACTATCAGCAATACCTTTATTGAATCCAAGCTTCATCAAATACTTATCCAATTCAGCATACCAGGATCTAGGGGCTTGTTTCAATCCATACAATGCTTTCTTCAACCGAAAAAGCATGTCCTTTTCATCAGTCAGCTAAAATCCATCCGGTTGCTCAATGCAGACTTCTTCCAACTCACCATTAAGAAATGTTGATTTGACATCCATCTGAAAAACCTTGAAATCTTTACGAGAAGCATAGGCAAGAAATAATCTAACAACTTGAATTCTAGCTACCGGAGCAAAAGTCTCCTCATAATCAATTCCTTCCATCCGTGAATAACCTTTACACGCAAGTCTAGCTTTATTTAGAACAATTTCACCCTGTTCATTCAACTTATTCCAGAATACCCATATAGTTCCAATTACATTTTTATCCTTAGGTCTAGTAACAAGAATCCATGTATCATTTTTCTCAATCCAATTCAATTCTTCTTCCATAGCTTTAATCCAATTTTCATCTTTACATGCTTCATCAACATTTTTTAGGTTCAATCTTAGAATTCAAACAAATTTCTTCAGCAAGTCTTCTCCTAGTCATCACACCTTTATTCTTATCACCAATAATTTGATTTTATGAATGATTCAATCTCACATACCTGGGAGTTTTAGGATTTTCTTGAATTTCAAGCTCTTGAACTCTTTCTTCTACACCTTTCTCTTCATTCTTTGACTTTTTCAGATCAATTTGAACTTGACTTTGGGTCTGCACTTGTTCTCCTTTGTCTGAACTGGTATCCTGATCATCAGAATCATATCCGCAAGATTTGATCTGTCTCACATTACCTTCATCAACCTTCACATTATCACTTTCAACTATCTTTCTCAATCTTTTATTATAACACTAGTAGGCCTTACTTTTAGTAGAACAACCAAGAAAGATTCCTTCATCACATCTAGCATCAAACTTTCCAAGATCTTCATCTCTTTTGATATAGAATTTACTACCAAAAATTCTAAAATATCTAGCAATAGGAGCATGACCAAACCATAACTCATAAGGAATCTTACCAGTATCACCTTTGACATTTACTTGGTTAAGCGTGTGTACTGCAGTACTCATAAATTATCTCCAAAACACATGCGAAACATTTCCTTCAATCACCATGGTTCTAGTAGCTTCTTGAACTGATCTATTATTTCTCTCCACAACACCATTTTGTTGTGGTGTCCTAGGAGCAGATAATTACCTCTAAACTCCATTCTCTTCACAATATGCATTAAACTCATCGAAAGTGAATTCTCCACCTCTGTCAGATCTCAGACACTTCAACTTCAATCCAATCTTAGTTCAAACTCTAGCTTTGAAAATCTTGAACTTCTCCAATGCTTTAGACTTCTCCCTTAAGAAGGTAACCCACATCATTTTTGAATAATCATCAATCAACAACATGAAATACATGTCACCCTACAAGCTTCTTACTCTAGAAGGACCACACAGATCAATATGCACAAGATCCAACAATCCATTAGAATTATATTGTTTTCTCTTATAAGTAACTCTTGTCTGCTTCCCTAATTGACATTCCTTACATACCAGATTAGAAGGCTTTACTAACTTCAGTAGATCTCTCACTGCTTGAGTAGAACTTATCTTAACCATGCAATCAAAATTTACATGACACATTCTTCTACGCCATAACCAACTTTCATCAATCTGAGCAATCAAACAACTTTTACCACTAGTACCAAGTGAAAGATATTACCTTTAGTTTTTGTACTTGATGCAATCTCAGTTCCGGAGCTACTCAAGATCTCACATTCGCCATTCTTGAATTGCAAGTTATATCCTTATCAACCATTTTATCAACACTCAAAAGATTATTCTTTAAACCTTCAACATACAACACATCATCAATATTGTGCTTACCATTAAGATAAATAGAACCTCTACCATAGATTACACAAGCTTTGTTATCACCAAATCCTACTATACCACCATCATACTTTTCCAAATTTACAAATTTACTCTTATCACCTATCATATGATGAGAGCAACCACTGTCAATTACCCATTCATCTTTCTCCTCAACTTTAGCAGCTAAATATTTCTCCTCATTAATGCAACTTGTAGAATTTGTAGTTATAGGATCATCTTCCTTGATAGCAATGAACACAAATTCATCTCCTGAATTTCCTTTATTCGACTCATCATCTGTCACACCGTCATGAAAAACATAATAACACTTCCTCTAATATTTAGGCTTATATGGCTTAAATGTCTTAGTATTTCTATCTCTTTCCAAACACCTTGATGCAAAATGTCCTATCTTATTGCATGAAAAACATTTAAAAGGTAATTTTCCTTCATAATTACAGGCACCTTTAGGCAATCTTCTTGCAATAAGTGCTTCAAGCTCCTCAAGCTCTCTTTCTTCATCTTTTATCTCTTTCATCTCTTTCTCATATTTGGATACTCTTGTATAACTTTCTCTCGGATCATATCTCTGCTTCTTGGAAATAATAGCTTTCAATGTAGATTCAATCTTAGGAAGAGAGTCTCCAAACTCACTTAGCTCAAAAGCAACAAGCTTACCAATCAACATGTCTCTTGTCACATTTTTCATAGTCTGGATCTCATCAATAGCAAGATCTTTATGTTTTTAAGCAGGAGGCAAGGATCCCAACACTTTAGCAATAATCTCAGATTCTTCTAATACTCCACTGGCACATTTGATTCAACACACAATCTCATTCACTTTCTGCATAAAAGAAGTAATGCTCTCATCTTCACTCATCTTCAAGTTCTTGTATTTACCCTTCAAGCTCTGCAACTTGGCAATCTTCACATGACTACCACCTTCATGCAAGGTCTCCAATTTTATTCAGATCTCATTAATAGTCTCTGAGTCCATTGTTGGCAATTGACACTCATCGGATTCATTTTGTTGTCATTGATGGAAACAAGATCAGATGGAAGTCATTTACTGACATTAGGAGTCATACACCGGCAGACACCGACTTTGGAGCATTCAGGGCTACACCGGCACCGGCATCAGCGCCTACATCAAGGAATATTTATTTAGTAAATCATTTTGTAATTATTGCAGAGGCCGACATTGAACATCTTTTGTAATGAATTGTAAGCTGACATAAGGCATATTGTTTGTAATGGGTATATAGGCCAGTCTGGTAGGTCATTTTGAAGTGTGTGACAATGAAATGACATAGGATGTGATATAGTAGAATATAGCAAAACTGTATAATGCGAAGTATATGTAAGTAGATCATTTGTATGTGAATGTTATGTCAGGTAATGATCTATAGATAGCTTGGAAAACATTATTGGAGGAGAAGAGATACCGGTAGTAGTGTTCAGGGTTTATGAACTGGTACAGAGTAGAGCTAGAACCGGAACTCTATATGGCATAGCAGATGCATTTTTGAGTTCAGTTTTATTGTTTTACTTCAATAGAAACTTGTAGTCAGTGAAAATATTTAGTGATGACCAGTATGCTCTAGGAAGTGTGCCTTCCTGCATGTGCAAGCCCCCATTATATGTTAATATCCTTTCATATGGCCAGTGAACTGATATTGTGGGTCACAAATCCCACCGTGGTTTTTCCTCTTTGAGGTTTTCCACGTATAAATTATGTGTGTTATGGTGTCCATTTATGTGGATGGTTTATTTGCTTCAAGTTATATGTTTATTTGTTTACCGGTTTATATGTGTATGGTATAAAAGGATAAAATCTTGTGTTACCGGCAGAACACTGATTCACCCCCCCCTCTCAATGTTCTTGGATCCCAACATCCATCACATTAGTCATTTACAAATATGAC
Source organism: Cryptomeria japonica (assembly GCF_030272615.1). Lineage (NCBI taxonomy): Eukaryota > Viridiplantae > Streptophyta > Pinopsida > Cupressales > Cupressaceae > Cryptomeria > Cryptomeria japonica. The sequence continues at coordinate 294,710,028 of NC_081409.1, read as the reverse complement.
AAGGCACTCAGTAATGCTTCCTTAGCTCTAATATTGTATTATGCTTCCTTTATCTCATCTGAAGTAGTAGGACCATTCTAAGGAATATTTTATACATTTCTAGTGATCTTCCAGTACTTTTCTCCAATGCATCTCAAATGACATTGCATCTGACTTTTCTAAAGAGTGTAGTTTGTTCCATCAAATCTCAAACTATCCTTGTTGAAAGAAAAGGTTGTCATACAGGATCTCCTCAAGTGGTCAAGCTTCTTACATAGGATCTAGCTCTGATACCAATTGTTGGCAGTGTAGATAGGAAAATGGAAACCATCAATGCAATTATTAAACTAGCTCAACCACAAAAACTAGATTGCAATGATAAGAAATCCTAATACAATCAATAAAGGCATGAAGATGAAATACTAAAACAAAATGCAAACCAAATCATGTATCTCCTTCATTGTTCCTCCATTGTTCTTCTTTCTCCTTAAAATTACTTTGTTTGTGGATCTCACCTACAAGTGCAAAATGCAAGTATGAAAGCAAGCAAGATTGACAAGATGAAAATTGTAGCATAAGGATACTAGAAGCGTAGTTTTTTTTTCTCTTTTGATTGAAGAAAATCATCCAATTTATAGACAAATTGGAGAGATGACAAGATTAGCATGAAGAGATTTGAAAGGAAATTTCAAATCAAGAATGACAAATATGACAAATTATGACAAAATTGACATTTTCTATGCAAGATTGATTGACAAAAATTATGACAAATTATGACAAGATTAAAATGCCATTCCCATGACAAAAGGGAAGAGAGAAAATAGCCTCCATGATTGCAACAAATGGAAGCATAAACATAGGAGAAAATGAGGGAATGAATTTAGAGGAAAAATTAGAAAAATTGAAGAAAATAGGAGAAATAGAAATTAGGTGAATTAATTAATAGGTTTTCATCCATTAATTAATTCATGAAAGAGACCTAGGACTAAATAAATAAATTTATTTAACCCACCAAGAAGAAGAAAAGGATTAAATGACCAAATCATAAAACCCTAGAAATAAGAGGACAAGGAATTAGGTCAAGACAACAAGAAATTAATGTAGGTTCGATCATGATTCTGATTGGCAAAGGACCAATGTTGATAAATGATTGAGATTGGTTGACAAAAATCAATGACAAGCTGACCAAGATTGACAAGGAGATCAAATTGATAGGCACCAATTAACGAGGAACAATGACTAATTGATCCAAATTGACATGATTGAAAAGGACAAGGATCGATGAAAAATCGATCGTAAAATGACAAGATTGACAAGGACAAGGATCGATGACAAATCGATCGCAAAATGATGAGATTGACAAGGACAAGGATCGACCAAAATCATGACTGAAGGTTGCTATCGACAAGACCTAATTTGAAAGCGAGAAAAATGAGGAATGCAGAAGAAGGACTCGATGCTTGCAAATGATAAAGACCAAGTGCGCAACATAGAAGAAATGTTAATGCAATGCAAGAACCCTAAAATAAGGCAATGCGCAAATGTTAAAGTATGACTCCACAAGCATTGACCATTTTTAGATGTCTACATTTTGCCCCTCTTTGAGACAATATGATTGTAAGCATTGTTTCAAAGAAATGAAAATGAAAATGCCCCAGACAATAGCAATGACATATGCATGCCCCCTTGAGGAATTGGCTGGAAAAATCCAGAAAAGAGGCCAAGTGATCGATAAGAATGACAGAAGACGATAGGTTCGAATGGATCAAACGGACTGCCAAGACTGACGGAAGCAATGTTAGTAAGAAGAAATTAGATAGAGGACAGTTAGAGATGAAGGAAAACTTGCTTTCACAAATGCACATAAGTAGGTGAGAACCTTTATTTATTGTAGCAAAGTGGATGCAGAGCATCATGGCATTGAAGGCCAGAGCTGGAACGCAACCCCTTTTGCAAAAGACAGACACATCGCACACAAGGAATGAGTGAAGCATCCTAGGGTGCATACATCAAGGGTCAAGGTATGTGCGGCGTTCACAAAGTGAATGTACTTATCACAGACATCCAATGATATAGTTGCCCCAATTTGTGACAAACATTCCACAAACAACAAACAAGGAAAGGGACCATGAACCATCCCGGTCACTCTAAATCACTCAGTGACATCCTCGAGCAACATAGGAACATGATCGAAGCCAAAGATAAATCAGTAAAAAGATAAGACACACAAATTCAACCAAGTCAAACAAACAGTCTGATCATCATTGTCAAAAGTGGAAAACAAGAATGATCGTGTTCTCTGGTTTCAGGGAATGCGGTACCCCGTCTAGGACAGGACACAGTCTGGTTTCGAGTATACCACACCCTATATAAGACCCATGATAATGTTGACAAGGACCAATGGTAATGTTGATGTTATTTGGATTGATGTGACAACTGTGATCAGGTTGAATGCTTGTTTGGTCAAACAGTTCATCTGTTAATGCGTGATTTCATTAAAGCACAATGTTTGATTGATTGTCGTTGGATGTATGCTCAGCGATCTGTCTATGCACAAAGGGAACCATTTATTGACAAAATGCAAAATGCCAAAGAAATTGTTTTTGGATTTTGATGTTTTTCACTTTGTAGGAATTTCGAGTTTTTTACAATTTTTTTGTTCGTTTTTCAGGACTTTATTTGACTTTTTAGGGATTTTTTTCAGGACATTATTTGATTTTTAGGGATTCTTTTAAGGACATTGTTTGATTTTTTTGGATTATTTCAGGACATTGTTTGATTTTTTAGGGATTTTTTTTCAGGACATTTTAGCAAAAAATGAACACATGATTTTTTTGATGTTTTTAGGATTTTTTTCAAATTTTTTTTATTATTTCAGGACATTTTTCAATTTTTATGATTTTGCCCCCAGTGTCTAGCAAGGCAAGGAATATGACAGGTGAATAAATAGGCTTACTGAAATGTTGGTGGATAGAGGGAAGACAAAGGCTATTTATCATGGAGACAATACAGATGCAATTTTCAAGGGCTATTGCGTGATGGGACAAAAGATTGGATATGACAATGTAAAGCAGTGACATGGCATGAGGGACATGTCAAGAGGTTTTTGAAACCATGTTTAAATTTTGCGTCCTTATGTCAGATCAAGATCAAGGAATGAAAAAGAGTGTATGGATAGTGATAAGATATGGATAGGATAAGAAAGACCAGGAATGGGTAAGGGACATGGACTAAAGGTTGGGATAGGCTAAGGGATAGTGGCAGAAAGTTGCAATAAGCCAGGGAATATGGATGAAAGGTTGTAATAAGCAAATGAATAAATGACCAAAAGCTATGATGGACTAAAAGCTACAAACAAGATGCATGATGCTCATGAAGATCCTCAACCTTGTCAAGATCAAAGGTGGAAAGAGGAAATGGACATGAGGGACAATAGGATAATGGAGGGTAATGTCAGGGGTTCGATAGGATAATGGAACAATGAAGGACAAAAGGATATGATAGGATAAAACTTGTCCCCAAGTACAGTATGCAAGAAGTTCATAGATTACGCATGATGCCTGTTTGCCAGGTTTTCATCACGGTACTTGCCCAAGGCGCCTATTTGCTAGGTTTTCACCAGTGGACGAATTATTTTTGCTTTACTTTTTTTTTCTTTTTTCTTTTTTTTTTTTCTCACTTTTTTTTTGGATTTTGACTTTTTCAATAGAAGTTGGACACATGATAGGGGATGGAAGAAGGACTCAAGCATCTTTTTTTTTTGGATAGTAGCCTTGAAAAAAAAAAATGGACCATGACCTTTAAAAGTATGCTCAAAGACGTTGGTAGGATAAGGACATGGAAAAAGAGATGAAATTAAGGCTAGGATTTATGCAAGGGATGGGATCAAAGGGATCGAAGGATGGAAAATATGCATTGGATAATGGATAGGGTATTGGAAGAATTGGGCTTCACTGGATGGAAATGAAGGCAAGATCAACATTGGAACACACCTTGATGGGTGGTGGATTGATGGAGGAAAAATGGATCTCAGATTGTGAGATTTGGATGGAGGAATAGCTTGGGATTTTGGGACATAAGGGCCCAAAATGGATGAAGAAGGTGATGGAGGAACAAATTTGAGAGGGTTGGATGGAGGAATAGCAACTTTGGATGCCAAGTTGGATGTTTCTTTAGGCTTTTGTGCTTCAAGGAGCCGCTTAGGAATCCACATGGTTTTTTATTTGTCATGCTTTTGTGGTTCCTTGGAGTGCATTGCCAACACAAGGGATTTAGGAACCCATATAGATTTTAACTTTTTTTTTTGAGCAATGGGCCTTTGTGACCTTTTGGATTTTTCCTTTTCTTTTTAGATCATATTTTTCTTTGTTTTGACATGTTGATTATATTGGACATGTTGATCCTTGAATACATGTGGATTTCTAGACTTATGACTTTTATACTTGGCATCCAAATTGCTTTGAGGGGGAAAGGAATGCATGGATGGATATGAATGAAATGGAGTTCTTTTGGATGGATGAAATTTACTCAAGGATTTGTGCCTTTGCTGACCTTGCATAAAGGATGAAGGGATATAAGGACCTAAGATGGATGGAAAGTATGATGGGGAAGGTGTATGTTTTGATTTTGATGGAGGGATACCAACGTCTTGAGAGTGAGTTGTGTAGACATGACCCATAAGATCTTCTTTGATATGGAGGGGTTCTTTCTCATGAAGGTCTACACCTTGGCCTTTATGAATATCTTGACTTGTAGGATACTTTGTGCTTTGGGAAGAAGACGTGAGTCCATTATGAGGTGGATATGATATGAGAGAAATAATGAGATCTTGAAGTGGATCAGATTGGACCAAAGAGGAAGAACCCATTGTTAATGTTAGGGGTTCATGAACATCTTGCACTGACACGTTCAAATCATGAGGGGGATTAGGATCATGAGGGGGACTAGGATTGTGTAGTGGACATGGTTCAATGACAGGCTCTTCAAGAGATGGAATGGGAGAAATAATGGGATCCTCAAAAGAAATGCGATCTTGGAGTGTATATGGAGCATTAAGACAAGGAGATGGAGGAACAAAAGGATCTTGTGGAGGATTTAAAGGAATAATTTGATCTTGACAAGGAGGAAGATCATTAGAATCCTCTTTAAAGGTGATTTTCTCTTGACTTTTAATGGGATCATCGGAAAGGATGGAAGGGATATCTTGATCTTTCTTAGGAAGTGGAATGTCAATGGGATTTGAAAGGACATTGTGTTCTTGGATAGAATTGACAGGAATAGGGGAATCATCGTGAGTGTCTGGGAACATGGGGTCTTGGTCAACAATTGGATGGGATGATAAGGTTTCAAGATCTTGATCTTCATCTATTTCAAGACACGTTTCTTCATGCTCTAAATTATCCTCTTGACATGGGGTTGGACTTTGGATATGCATGGGGGATTCTGACAAGGGATCAATGTTTTGGGATGAAGGAAATGCACTTTGAACATTTGTGATGGATTTTGGCAAGGAATCAATGCTTGAACATGAGGAAGAGGGACTTCGAATGGGGTCCTCTAAAATAGGTAATGGCAATAAAGTGCATGGTGGCATTGGGTCTTGTATTTCTGAAACATGACAAGGATGTGTATCATGAATTGGATTATTTTGGCAATCAATTATGGATAACCCTTGGATAATTTCATCCTTGGGTGTATTGTTTGATGAGGACAATATGGAAGGTTCTTGGGAAACTTCTAAAGGTGTAGGGATAGATGCCACTTGAGAGTCAATTTGCTTGTGGGGGGATAAGGCATTGCTAGACATAAGTGTATTATCTTGATCTTCCTCAAAGAAATCACTTGGTAATTTCCTTAAGATCCTTGCAATAAGGCCACCTTTCTTTCGAGGTTTTGACATAGTTGTATCTAGAATTTGAACTTGTTTGGAAAGGAGTTGGTTCTGGTTTGATGTCATGTTTTGATTTCGAACTAGATCTTGATCAAATTGGTTTGACATGTTCAAAATTTGGCTTGGTGCATGTTGCAAGTTTTGTTTTTGAATTTGTGATTGTAGTTGTTGGCATTGATATGTTGATTAAACTTGTTGATATTCCACCATTGGTTGAACTATTTGTGGACATTGTATAGTTGGTTGGACATATTGTTGAAATTGGACCATTGGTTGTGTCTGTTGGATATGTTGTTGATTCGAGATTTGATTAAATGAAATTTGACCAAATGAAATTTGATTTGGGACTTGATTGAAATTTGGGCTTGTTTTTTGAAATTGTTTCATCATCTCTATTTGAGAGATGAGAGTTGGTATGTCTGATCGTTCGATAAGAGCTTTTACATCAATTGGCTCAAAGTTTGGGTTTGGACCTTGAAATTTTTTAAATGTTTTGGACATTTGGGATCTATTCTTCTCAATGTTTTTCACTTTTTGTTCCAAAATCTCCTTTTCTTGAGCTAGTTTCTCCTCTAGTTTTGTATTTGGACATTTACATCATCATGATAAGTTTGATCAAAGTTCTGAGACATGTTGAGATTGGATTGACATGATTGATTTCTCAATTGTGATGACATGGCTTCATAAGAAGGTTGAGACCTCATTTCAACAAACATGTCACTATGCAATGCAACTAATGGGATTGACAAATGCAACCTAAAAGGATGACAATGCAACTTAATGTTTTTATACCTTTTAAATTTTTGGAATGACAACTAGATGCAACTAAATGCAATGAAAATGTGACCTTGCTTTGGACCTTTGAGTTTCTATGGTTTGATAATGTTATGCAACTAAGTGCAACCTATGTTTTTGTTGTTTTTCAAGATTTGGACAAACTTTTTGGAATGCAAACCTAAAGACTCAACCTTGGGAAGTTGAAATGAAGCCAAGACCTTAAAGGACAAAGGACCAAATGACAATAGGACAAATTGACAATGTCTCACCTATATGCTTGGATACTAAGCTAGGTTTGACAAAAATGATATTAATGAAAGGACAAATTTTAGACAAGGTCAAGACTCCCTAACAACAACTTAGGGTATCATCCAAAGTTTTGAATTTTTAAGTTTGACAAACCAATTTTTTGAGACTAAATGCAAGAAGGCAATGATTATGACAATGACTTAGGATATGACATGAAAATGATCTAAGGATATGATATGACAAGATGAAGCCAAGACAAGATGACAATACAATGATAAGGATATGCGAAGACCAATGACTTGGAATATGCAAAATGCAACCTAGGCAAGACCTAATTTTAGCATGACAAGGATAATGCAGGAATGTCACCTAAATGGAAATCTAGCTTGGGTATGAAAATGAAATGCAAACTTAGGGAAAATGATCTTGGACCTAAGTGCAAAATGAGGACGCTTGCAATGAAAAGGACTAAAATGAAAGGAGATGACAATATGCCTTAGGACCTAAGTGGGACTATGCAAAACCTAGCCTAAAGTGACATGAATTTTGAAACAAAGACATTCAATGTTTTGACAAGCCATGTTCAAATGTTGGATGAATACTTGGACAAATTTGGACTTTTGTTTGGATTTTGTTTTGAATTGAAGGTTGTTGATTTTGAAAACCCAAGTTGATTATGAGCACTTTTGAAAGTTTGTTTTTGATTTAACTTTTGACAATCACGGAAGACAAAATATTTGTTTGACTTTGACTCAAGACAATCAAGCACATTCACAACAAATCTTATGGCTGGCAAGGGCAATATCTGTTGAATCCTCTAACCAAAATACAACACTTAGCCAGATAGCTAGACGCTCGGTAGCATTGGCTCCCCCTTACAGTGCACTCACTTCTCGGGCATACCAAGCTTCAAGTTCAAGGGGCATCACTTCCCAAGAACTTGCTATCTCTAACTGAGGAGTACATGAGAGGTGTCTTCGGCATGTGCGTATCACAATGCCTGAGCCAACAAATAGAAGGATTTTGGCATCTAAAAACAAGAGATTCTAGTAAGGGCATCCATTCGGGTGGGTATTGATCCGGCGAATAAATCGTCGCAATACCATTCCAGCACCCGTTGTCTACAACTTTCGTTGCATCCACAGTTATTTAGAGTGGTTCGGAAGAGCTTGGCTTTAGCCCGTCACCACTTTGGGTCGTTCCCTCTCACCAATGCCTGTGCGAAGTGCCAGGCAAATCGGGAGGCAAGCCCAGTTCTAAGGGTTAAAACATGAAATCAAATTAAAAACAAACAAAGCATGCATGGTGTTCATTAACCTTTAAGAAATGAAATGTGCAACTACTTTAAAAATCGCAAGCAAGATGTTTTAGTAAGAGTCTTTGACCGCGTCCTGCATAAGATTCGTTAGTAGTTGTATTTTTAGTCTTCATCACACGTAATGCCAAGATGCTGCATGGAGAATTAGTACCAAAGAAAAACCAGAATGCAAGAAATAGAATGAAAACAAACAAATTTGCAAGTAAAAACAATTGATTTCACCTCTGTTTCTGGCCTTACACAAGCGCAGAATGTCTCGACACAGGCGCAGAAACCATCAAGTTGCACCTGTGTACCTTACACAGGCACAGAATGCATCAACATAGGCGCAAAACCCATCAAGTTGCGCCTTTGTACCTTACACAGGCGCAGAACATCACTACATAGGCGCAGAACTGTCCAAAAAGCTCCGAATTGCCCTGTTTCTTAAGTATTTCACCTGCAAATCGGCTCAAAAGCAGTCAAAACATGGTTAAGGGGTTAGTTCATGTCAGTTCACCAGAAAATGTAGATAGGAAAATGGAAACCATCAATGCAATTATTAAACTAGCTCAACCACAAAAACTAGATTGCAATGATAAGAAATCCTAATACAATCAATAAAGGCATGAAGATGAAATATTAAAACAAAATGCAAACCAAATCATGTATCTCCTTCATTGTTCCTCCATTGTTCTTCTTTCTCCTTAAAATTACTTTGTTTGTGGATCTCACCTACAAGTGCAAAATGCAAGTATGAAAGCAAGCAAGATTGACAAGATGAAAATTGTAGCATAAGGATACTAGAAGCGTGGTTTTTTTTTCTCTTTTGATTGAAGAAAATCATCCAATTTATAGACAAATTGGAGAGATGAAAAGATTAGCATGAAGAGATTTGAAAGGAAATTTCAAATCAAGAATGACAAATATGACAAATTATGACAAAATTGACATTTTCTATGCAAGATTGATTGACAAAAATTATGACAAATTATGACAAGATTAAAATGCCATTCCCATGACAAAAGGGAAGAGAGAAAATAGCCTCCATGATTGCAACAAATGGAAGCATAAACATAGGAGAAAATGAGGGAATAAATTTAGAGGAAAAATTAGAAAAATTGAAGAAAATAGGAGAAATAGAAATTAGGTGAATTAATTAATAGGTTTTCATCCATTAATTAATTCATGAAAGAGACCTAGGACTAAATAAATAAATTTATTTAACCCACCAAGAAGAAGAAAAGGATTAAATGACCAAATCATAAAACCCTAGAAATAAGAGGACAAGGAATTAGGTCAAGACAACAAGAAATTAATGTAGGTTCGATCATGATTCTGATTGGCAAAGGACCAATGTTGATAAATGATTGAGATTGGTTGACAAAAATCAATGACAAGTTGACCAAGATTGACAAGGAGATCAAATTGATAGGCGCCAATTGACGAGGAACAATGACTAATTGATCCAAATTGACATGATTGAAAAGGACAAGGATCGATGAAAAATCGATCGCAAAATGACAAGATTGACAAGGACAAGGATCGATGACAAATCGATTGCAAAATGATGAGATTGACAAGGACAAGGATCGACCAAAATCATGACTGAAGATTGCTATCGACAAGACCTAATTTGAAAGCGAGAAAAATGAGGAATGCAGAAGAAGGACTCGATGCTTGCAAATGATAAAGACCAAGTGTGCAACATAGAAGAAATGTTAATGCAACGCAAGAACCCTAAAATAAGGCAATGCGCAAATGTTAAAGTATGACTCCACAAGCGTTGACCATTTTTAGATGTCTACAGGCAACAATGTAGCAAATTGAGAGGGAGGGTGAATCAGTTTGCATAAAAATTTATGACAACTTAAACCACAAATTAGATCTGATAATTAATAATTAAAGAATAAAACAAATCCTCATCAATAACATAAACAACACCAAGATTGTTGACATGGAAAACATATTTAATGGAAAAGTCACGGTGGGAACCTACCCACAATGAGATAATACCCTGTAAAGGGTAAACAAAATATTATAATGGGGAATGCACATGCATTTAAATACATTGCATGAAGCTCACTGCTCAAATAAGAAACCCAGAAAGGCTATAACCTTTTGGGAAGGCTCACTGCCTTACAAGAAGTCTCACTGACTTACAAAAGCATTCAGACAACAATCTGGATTACATGAACTATGAAAATAACATCTCCATATGCCTGAGTACAGTTCTGATTAAGCTCACTATCAAATCATCTCTGCAACACACTTCTTCGCACACTTTCGCACGTGGCATCGTATCTCTCAATGATTATTACATTCATTTATACAAGTCATCAACCTATATTTCAAGGTCGAACAAACCCTTAACACAAATAACAAAATAATAACCTTACACGCTACAACAATACATGCGGACCAAAACAATGTCAGCTAAGACATAGTCTGGACCTAAATCAATACTGCAAACATGTAACACCTCCAACAATTACGCCTCAATCATCTGCAACATGCTACAACATCAAGAATGTTGCATAACACGAAGAACATCACCGGACAAGGAAAATCTTCAATAACGCACATAATAATCAATGTGGTCCACTAATACCATAAACCCTTTGATCTGCAACAACTCATGTGCAACACATAGGCTAAACCAAGTCATTCAACCAAACTAGAACTCTAGAATGCACAGAAGAATATGTTGACATCAATGACAACACATCAACCAATGTCCAATAGTTCTTTGGGTAAGTCATTTGATTTTTTGAGCAATAGGGATGGAGAGAAAAGGAAAAAGGTAAATTCTCTTTAGGCTGAGTTATTATTGTTGCAAAGGAAAAGGGAAGACTTTTTGAGAGTTTTCTGGAAGGTCAAGGAAATTGTTGAAGCTAAACTAGAGCATTTTTTAGTATTGCTTGGTCATGCAATTGAGTATGAGTAAAATTCATCCGCTCTGGACAATTTCTCTCATGTTGTTGATATGTTGGTGGAGTGTTGGAGTTTATCTGTTAGCATTAAGTTGGTTGTTCACTCTTGGAAGATTCTCCTTCCAAAGCTTAAGGAGAAATATAAGCATATATTTCAGAAGAAAAGCAATTGAGAATCTTTTTTGGTTGGTATACAATTTTGACATTCTTTTTTTGCAGTTGAATGCATTCATTTCTTTTCTTCATGTTTTTATTTTTTCGTCAAAGGCATCCTTTGTCCTTGATGTCAAAGGAGGAGAAAGAAAAGGTAATGGAGTAGAGAAAGGTAGAATAATGGAGATACTTGAGTAAGGGGGACTTATGTGCAGATATGTTTCTAAGTTTATTCTTTTTGAGATGTTTTTCCATCAATGACAAAGGGGGAGATTGTTGGATTTGCGTGAATATTGTCATTGATGTCAAACCTGGTAATCTAGTTAGGACTGGATGTGGTATGATGTTAAGTTATTGGAAATAGTTTTGGTATTGTAGGTCGAGCATCAATGGAAGATAGGTATGCATGTTATATGAAGAAATAAGGCATAGATGATCAATTGGAGTCATTTTTGTAAGATCCTCTTCTTTGGAATCCTGTGTTGTGCTTATCTTGGTTTGTATCCAGTTCCAACATTAGTGGTATCAGTTATATCAGTCATAGCAGTTATATAAGTTGTATTGGTTGTATCATGTATCAATTTCTATTTGAATGATTATATTGCATCATGTTTTATCTTGGAGTTGGGAGTTATTGTGCTTGGAGGTTGTGCTTATGGGTCTAGTAGACTCATATTTTGTTTCGATTATTAAGGCGTATGTTTCAGTAAATGAAGTCGATAAAGGAAGCGTGTAAGAGTTTGGTTTAGGCCGACTCGTTTATCCTATTTTTGGTCGAGGCGTGTCTTGGATAACATGTGTTGGAAAGAGACTATTATGGCGAAGATTGATGCTTAGGAGTTGTCATTGATGGCAACCCAGTTCAAAAATCATATCCGATGTACATAGATTTGATTTATAGGAGTTGAGAAAATACAACACCACATGAATATTGTCATTAATGTCAAACCTGGTAATCTAGTTAGGACTGGATGTGGTATGATGTTAAGTTATTGGAAATAGTTTTGGTATTGTAGGTCGAGCATCAATGGAAGATAGGTATGCACGTTATATGAAGAAATAAGGCATAGATGATCAATTGGAGTCATTTTTGTAAGATCCTCTTCTTTGGAATCCTGTGTTGTGCTTATCTTGGTTTGTATCCAGTTCCAACATTAGTGGTATCAGTTATATCAGTCATAGCAGTTATATAAGTTGTATTGGTTGTATCATGTATCAATTTCTATCTGAATGATTATATTGCATCATGTTTTATCTTGGAGTTGGGAGTTATTGTGCTTGGAGGTTGTGCTTATGGGTCTAGTAGACTCATATTTTGTTTCGATTATTAAGGCGTATGTTTCAGTAAATGAAGTCGATGAAGGAAGCGTGTAAGAGTTTGGTTTAGGCTGACTCGTTTATCCTATTTTTGGTCGAGGCGTGTCTTGGATAACATGTGTTGGAAAGAGACTATTACGGCGAAGATTGATGCTTAGGAGTTGTCATTGATGGCAACCCAGTTCAAAAATCATATCCGATGTACATAGATTTGATTTATAGGAGTTGAGAAAATACAACACCACATGAGCCCAAATAATCTCTGCAAGCTGAAAAACCTGTTATAAGGAGAAGCAATGAAGCAAATCACAGAAGGAAAGAATACAGAGGAAAAATATGCTCCAAAAGATGAGAGCTCAATAATCTCCAAAATGTATTGTCAATAATAATCCTTCTTCATACAATGAAAAGAAAGAACTCAACCTTTAATAGGTCAAGAAACCCTAAAAGGGAAAACCTAGGTTTGCACATAATAATTAATTAAAATAATTAATTACGTGCACCCAAAGTTAGCTTAAGTGTAAAAGAGATAAAGGGAACTTAAATAATTAAACAAATAATGTTTAATTAATCAAGTAAATACCTGAATACTCTAACACCCCCCCTTAAGCTAGACTTAGGGAGAAGCTAAAAACTAGAACAACTACTGAAAGCAATAAAGATGGGTCCCGACAACAAGGCCTGATCAGGTACCTAAATACAATGAAATCTCTATGAACTGGAGAAATAGAGAAAACCACATGGGAACAAAACTCTACTCCAAAAAGAGATGGAAAAGAATATCACTAAAGCATGAAGAACCTACAAACTCTGTCGAAAAATAACTGTTGATCTGAAGAACCTCCACTGAAATAGAACATGACCAGGTAGAGAAGATTGTAATCTGTATGAGTGCCCTCAAATGACACTACTCGAATCAGAAGGCAAACAACTAAAATTGAAGATACAGATGGCATGAAAACACCAAAGCCTGAAGAGCTGATCAATCGAACAATGGAAGTAGTAGAATCAACAGGATAAACCTCCTCATAATGCGGAAGTGGGAGAGGGACAGGAACACTGAAAAGGACAGCAAAAAAAAAACTGCATGACGAAGAACCAAGAACATCAAAGGTGTTCAGACAAGTACATGGTGTCATGGAAGGAACACTCACTTGACAAAGGAAGATGGCAAACAACAAGCAAACATCAACCCCCTCATGGCACTTGATCAATAGTGCATGTACAACAAGACACAAGATATGCAAGATTCCAAGTAAACAATGCATGATGGCACTTTATCTCAGTGCATTTGCATAAATACAAGCTACAATGATAAGAAGACTGGAAATAGAAACGTGAACCAAAATAGAGACATCCTACTCAGAGAAGAGATCCTAGGACCTGAAACAACCACGATATCCACTAGAGTGCTGAAAAGCAAAAAACTGAATAAAATATGCATGGAGAAGAATCTTGAAATAAAACTTAGATGGCTAGAAATTACACAACACACTCTTTCCAAAAATATAAACTTTTCAAAAAATGGAGGTTGGATGCTCATTCTATGGCTCCCAGAGTGCAAAAAAGAGACCCCACTTTGACTGGAAAAAAACACAGTCAAACAGAAAAATTGGAAAAAATTACCAACATGACAAGGTCCGGCTCGGAACAAGCTTTCTGACACCTATTCTTTTTCGAAAAAATGACTTTGTATGTCCAAGATAGAGCCAAAAAACCAAACCCCCCCTGAAAAAGGCCAAAAAAGGAGGTTTGGTGGCTCTTTGGTGGTCCGGTGGCCAGTGGGTGGCGGTCGGGTGCCACCCTGGTGGCGGGCTACTATTTTCGATGGAGCTTGAACGATCGGTGGGCGAGGGGCGGATGCCAGCGACGGGAAGGCCTAGCGGCGGAGGAGGTCGGGTTGAGTGGCAGAAGCCGGCGGCAAGGAGGTCGGGCCGGGTAGTGGCCGCTGGGGTGGCGGGGCTAGCAGGCAGTGGCGGCTGGCAGGCGGTGATGGCTGGCGATGCAGGGTTGCCGGAGAGGGTCGGGCTGGCACAGAGAGGTGGTGCCAGAAAGGTTGTTGGGCGAACGCTGGGGAATGCAGGGAGCCGGTAGGTGGCCGGGTTGGCAGGGACCGGGAGCCGACAGCATGAGGCCCAAGGCCTGTAGGACTGCGGCAGGGGCCCCATGGTACCTTGCGTACCATGGGAACCCCCCCAAAAAAAAATTTGCAAAACAACAAAAAAAAATTTAAACCCTTTTTTTTCGCCCCTTTTTTTGATTTTTTTGAAATTTTTTTAATAAAAAATCAAAATCCGGCCTACATGTCGTAAAAGGGAAAATATTTTTTTTTTCAAATTTTTTTCTCGATCTGCATGCCAGGGCCGTATGGCCTAGATCTAAGAAAAAACTTCACCCAGAGGTTCAAGAACCAAAATAGGTCAAATTTTATATGACCATAGGGGTTTTCGGGCCTTCTGAGCATGATGGTGAGGTCAGTTTAGGCCCAAAGTGCTCAGAAAAAAAGGTCGAACCCTAGCTACATAAAAAATTCCTGAAATCCCAGATCTGTTTCCAAAGCAAAATTCTCAAAACAAGAACAGGTAGCTGTAGATTTGAAGCTCTGATACCATATAGGAGTTGAGAAAATACAACACCACAGAAGCCCAAATAATCTCTGCAAGCTGAAAAACTCGTTACAAGGAGAAGCAATGAAGCAAATCACAGAAGGAAAGAATACACAGGAAAAATATGCTCCAAAAGATGAGAGCTCAATAATCTCCAAAATGTATTGTCAATAATAATCCTTCTTCATACGATGAAAAGAAAGAACCCAACCTTTAATAGTTCAAGAAACCCTAAAAGGGAAAACCTAGGTTTGCACATAATAATTAATTAAAATAATTAATTATATGCACCTAAAGTTAGCTTAAGTGTAAAAGAGATAAAGGGAACTTAAATAATTAAACAAATAATGTTTAATTAATCAAGTAAATACCCGAATACTCTAACATGATCTACCAGAAGTCATATTGTTCATAAGGCATAAATCTGGAAGGTGGAATACAGTAACCGGTAGAGAATGTGTACAATGTGCATATCTTGATTTTTGATTGTATAATTTTGGTTGCGGTGGTAGAGGTAGATGAGTAGTGGTTCGAGGCAGATTATTCCATAATCGTGATATTCAGTGTTGATTCATGAGCAAGATTAAAGGTCCAGTATCTAGTAATTCAGAAAGAGCAGAGCTATTTTGGTGTAACGTGTGATGCAGAATATTTGGGTTGATTTCAGTCATTGGTTTCATGTTCGAGGTAATTGGGTCGACTTGTGTGAAGCTTTTTATCAATTTTTTTGGGTCTTCATATGGATTTGTGGATGGATTGAGCCGACTCATTGGTAATACATTTTTATGTTGCGTGTTATGCGATTTTTGGAAGACGACATGGCAAATGATTCATTTTGTTGATGTGGATATATAAGATAGATTTGGTTGAGCATTTTGTGGGTGTAGAAGTATGTGAAAAACCTGTATAAGAGAATTTGTGAAGGTTGATGAATGTGGTTGAAGATTTTGGTGTTCCGATATATGACAAATCAGGAAAACAGAGCAGAGAGACATAATAGTTGTAGAAGTCAAGTTGAGCCTCATTGGAACTTCTATTTGGCATGTGTAGATGCTATTCTTCAGTACATTCATTATTGTAATAATTTCTGATCACTTGTAAGGCAGTGAGATTTTCTCCAAGTTGTAGCTCTATTTTGTATTTGAGCAATGATCTCTAGGCAATGTGTCTGAATGCAAGTGAATTCCCTTTATGTAATATTATCATACTCCTGATCATAGTATAATTATATTGTGGGGTTCAAATCCCACCCTGGCTTTTCCCTTTCCGGGTTTCCACGTAAAAATCTTAGTGTTATGGTTGTGTGGTTGATTGTTTTATGTTTCTACACTTTACTTTCATTCTTATGCATTAGGTGGTTTAAGAATCAGCTTAACACGTTTGTAAATTGTAGAACATTGATCCATCCCCCTCCCCCTCTTAGTATTCACTGATTCCAACAATTGGTATCATAGCTTAGTTCCTCAGAAGAAGCCTAAAAACTTGAGGAAGATCTGGTAGATTGAATCAATGGACTCCGGTTTGCAAAAGCAACTTACTGTGGCACTTGAAGATCTTGATGCAACTATGAAAGAGAAGAGCCTGAGAAGTCTGGAAGCAGTTGAAAATTTCATTGAATCTCTGAAAGAACAAGTGAACGCATCAAGAGATAAGAGAAAGGAACCGATGGATAAACTCAAGGAGAAAGAAGAACAAAGCATTGACAATCAAGCCCTACAAGACAAGACAGATAAATGTGAGAAGCTTGCTAGAGAGAATGCAGTCCTAAAGAATGAGATGCAACCCATTGTGATGAAGTTGACAAAAGAGATTGAAGACAAGAAGAAGAATGAGGAAAATCTAACTCAGTCATTGAAGGATAGATTTGATGAATGTTCCAGATTGAACTATGAGAATGATCAGTTGAAAATTGAATTGGTCCAATGCAAAAATGATGGACAATAACTTGAAAGGCAAATCATAATTTTGAGAGATGACCTTTCTAATGCTAATGAGTACAAAGAAAAAATCAAAGCTAGCTCAGCTAGGATAGATGAGATGTTGGAAAGCCAGAGACATGGGAAAGACATGCGAGGACTTGGATATGAGAAAGGAGAATCCTCTAGTTCTGGAAAAAGCAATCATAAGAAGAACAAGAAATCTTTGGTAAGATAGCCTAATGCCTATAAATTCAATGGTAAATGTTTTATTTTTGGAAAATTGGGTCATATGGCAAGTCAATGCAGAAATAAAATGAATAATAAGATGATGAATAATGTGATGAATAATGGTCCTACCTTTGCCAATCAATGTTTCATCTACAACAACTTTGGTCATAAGTCAAACATATGCAGAACAGTGATGAATAATTTCCAAAATAAGAGATGTTATGCTTGTCATGGAATGTTTGGACACATTTCTAATCAATGCAGGATGAGACAAAATTAACTGAACTCCAGGCCTAGGCAAGGTAATGTTGTTTGCTATGCATGCAACAAATCTAGTCACATTGCAAAATATTGTAGGAGTAAGAATGTAAGCAAGAATACTTTGGTAGACAAGAACATATCATGTGAAAAGGGAAAAAAAAAGGTTGAAGAAGTTAGAGAGAAACATAAGAAGATGTGGGTTAACAAGAAAGATTCCAATGTTTAGAATGGCTCCACACATGATTTTGGTGTTGGAACATCATCTGATAAATAAGGCATTTTGGCCTTAGGTGGAAGCTTTTCATGCAGATCCTTAAAACTCCCTTTCGGAGATCTGTAACCAGTCGAGGATGGTTGCAAATGATGGAGATTAGTTGTATAGTTGACATGTGGAAGATTACATGCCTATCTGAGTATTCGGTGATGAATTCTTCAAAAGCAAGGTATCTGAAAAGCCTTTAGAGTTGTGCATTTATTGCAACTTAAAGTTAGGTTTTCAGTGGATAAAAGGCATTTCTATCATTCATTCTTCACATTGTGAATGAAGAGAAAGAGAAGAAGAGCGAGATGAATGCGAGTGAGCATGATAACTGAGCTTGAAGTGATCAGAAAACATCAGATTGAATTTGAGAAGGTATTTATTCGTGTTCAAGCTGTTTTTCATACCCTAATTTAAAAATGGCATTTGCATCTGGTGTTGCAACTCCATTGGTTGTTGAGATTACTAAAAGGGAAAGGCCAGTGTTTAAGAGACATACATTCAAATTCGTTGAAGATGATCCGGAAGGTGCATTTTTCTCTATGTCATATGGTGTGCTGCATAATGGAGATATTAGGGCATATATTCACTATAATATCGATGAGCTTGGAATCCGGACATGTTATCACTATACACCAAGCATATGATGGATGGAATGGGGAATCTCAAGTCTGAATTCAAATCATTTCAAGACAAAGGTTTTATCCAGTTTGTTTATTTTTTGATGTTTGATGAACCTGAATGGGTCAGGTACATCTTGAGTCAAATCCACGATGAGTTTATATGGATGGATAGACCTCACAAGATCACGAAGCAAGCCATTCAAGCGGTAACCTGTTTGAATGCAACTGGTGAGATCCTTGATCTGAGGAAAGTTTAGAACACAACGGTGAATGTGGTTACCGGATCCTAGCATGACAGTCGGTCGATGACAATTAGTGGTATCATTGAACATGATGTGGGATTTGCCTCAATAGTAATGAGATATAAGGTGTATCAATCTAGCAGACAAAATTTAGTATCTAGTACTACTATATTTTCAGCCTATCAGATGCTTGAGGAGGACAAAAGGTATGACCTATGTGGAGTGCTTCTCAGTGAGCTAATGAGCAACCTAAAGAAGATAAATCAAGATAAGAAACATGTTTTCAAATTCGGTTCTCTGATTTTCGTTTCACACTTTTTTTCTTGAATGAAATCCTTGGAATCAGAAAAGTACAATGGGCTTATGATAAACCGGTGGCAGTCCAAATAAAAGAAGGTTTGCAGGGATTGGGTGATATTGTAGCTCAGAAATATGCTTTGTGGGGATACTTTAAATCATTTCAATAAACGATGCAGAGTAGAGAGAGAATCCCAAAAGATATTGTTGAAAAATATGAGAACACAATTTGCTTTATGGTAGACAAAAATCAATGTCACATGGAGGCAGTTAAACCTAGAACTGTTTGGATCATGCCCATGGGGTATGAGGTAGATGGAAATACACTTGATGCATATGCTCAAAACCTGTTGAGTAAACTGGTAGATGAGAAAGAAGAGAGGTTCAGTAATTACAAGGAGAAAGACTTAGATTTGCATAATAATTTTATTGAGCCGACAAGGAAGAGGAAAGTCAGAAAAGAAATTGAAGAGCTTGCTAAACAAATAGGTATAACCAAAGAATTTGTTCAAAGGGCTAGGGAGCAAAACATATTGAAGGAGGAGGACATGGTAAAGCCTAAGAAGTAAAAACAGGTCTCCACTCCTCCTAAGAAATCCATGTCTGCACCTACCTCCAGTGCTCAAAAGCCTATCCCTCCACCTAAACCACAATCCAAGTCAACTAGGGGAGTTGAGAAGAGGAAGAAGAAGAAGCATTAAAGAGAATATATTGCAACCACTATTGAGGATATAGAAACTGAATCAGATGAAGTGATGAAAGAGGTAAAGAAGACAACTACATATGCTAGGATAGTGAGGAAGCCTCAATCTGGTGGAGCCCAGTCGTCCAATAAGCAAAGAGATGAAGATGAGCCATTTGGTAGAGCCAGAGCAAGCAAGAAACAAAAATCTGAATTGGATGAAGCTCTGAAATTTGGCAAAGTTGAAGGTACTTATGATGTTATGCCCCCAATGACTTTGAATGAAATAATTGATGAAGTTCTTAAGGAAGGTAATTTGAAGAATGTGTCTGTATATTATGAAAATTTTGATGATAAGGATCAAAGAGCTATAGAGGAAGCAGTTGTACAGTACATGGATGTTTATAGTAAAGCTTTAATAGAATTATCATCCATGATACCCAAGAGCTTATATGACATTTTGGATGCAAGGAGGCATACTTCAAGTTTAGAGGATGAAAGAATAAATGAATATGTATTAGTGAATTTGAGTTATGTAATTTCTAAAGCTAAGGTTGTTAGACTGCTAAATCTTGCAAAGGGAAGATTTTGAAGCAAGAAGAAGAGAGTTAATAAAATCATGCTCAGTAAAGTAGATGAAGTGACTAAAGAAACTAAAAAAAATTTGAGATAATTTTTGATAGATCGTAGATATGATGTGAAACCGGCACATGATGACACTCAACCGTGAGAGAAATCACAAGATAAATCTATTTCAAAATTTCATGCAGTCGTTCTTGATGTGCAAAAAGATGAAACATTTGAGAAGGCCATTTTAACAAAGCATACCAATGTGCATGCATTAGTTGATTTTGATCAGAGGGTTGATTACTCTGGTGAAGCTAAACAGGATCCTCCGGTGATAGAATTTGTTTCAGAAAAGCCAGCTGAGGAGACAAATGATGGTAAATATGCGAGTGCAGAGGTAACAAGAAAGGAAAAAGGAGAGGAGAAGGATGATCAGGATCCGATGATAGTAGCAAGAGACACTGTAGCTGAAAAAAGAAAGTAGATTGCTATTGATTCGGATGATTTTTCTCAAGGGCCTATTGATCTGAGTTCTTTATCTCTGATTCAAGCATTGAAGCTAGAAACTCTTGCAAAAGTTAAAGCTAGTGAGGACTTACTCAAGTCCCACACCATAGATAAAGAGTTAATAACTATAGTGGGAGATGTATTGGAGAAAATTTTGCCATCTTTTAAAACGCACACATCTGATAATCCCTTTGGTTAGCTTAGAAGTATGTTGAATATTGTAGAATCTCATTTTGAGTCTATGGAGAAGGCAACATATACTAGAGTTTTGAATCGGTTTAATGCTATGAGACTGAAAATATTTTTGAAGATGATTGAGGGTGATAGGGTAAGTTTAATAACTGCTATGAAGAGTATTCAAGATGCATTAGACGAAGGTGGTCAAATATACAAGTCATGTCTAATTTTGCCAAAGTTTACTATGGACATTGACGAGAAAACAAAAGAATGTGAAGGCCAGCTAGCTAGCATATCTCAGTCATATGCACCTCAATCAGTCCTGGCTAGCAATTTTGAACCACAAGTTTTGAGTATACTGGATAAGATTGAGAGTTTAAATCAAGAAAAGGACATAATTTTGGGTAGAGTGGGAGAAGTGAGGAGTCTTATCACTCCCCGGATAGATTCTCTGATGAGTAGTATGCAAGATGCAAAGGATAGTTTGAATAAGATTGTTCCAAAAAATAGAAGAGGAGTAGAGATGCATGCCTATCTTTTTAGTGGGATGATCAATATTTTGGAGAGTTTGAAGAAGGCATGGGATAACCACTTGATGTCCCTAAGGACAATTTTTGTAGGGTAAGTTTTGGCGGTTTCCTATCTTTGGCATTGTTGTCAAAGGGCGAGAGAGCGAAGTGAAAAATGGTGCAAATTCTTAGGGGGAGCTTGTAGAGTCTTGGAGAATTTTGGGAGAGTTTGAAATTTTAAATTTTTGCAGTTTTGAATGTACAATTCATTTTTCACAGTGTTGCCATCAATGCCAAAGGGGGAGATTGTTGGAAAGAGACACTATTCTAGTGAAGATTGATGCTTAAGAGTTGTCATTGATAGCAACCTAGTTCAGAAATCATATCCGGTGTACATAGATTTGATTTACCAGAAGTCATATTGTTCATAAAACATAAGTTTGGAAGGTGGAATACAGTAACCGATAGAGCATGTGTACAATGTGCATATCTTAATTTGGTTGCGATGATAGAGGCAAACGATTCGAGGTTCAAGGTAGATTATTTTGTAATCCTGATATCTTATGCTGATTCATGAGCGAGATTAAAGGTCTAGTATCCATTAATTCAGGAAGAGCGGAGCTATTTTGGTGTAACGTGTGATGCAAAAATTTTGGGTTGATTTCAGTGATTAGTTTTGTGTTTAAGGTAATTGGGTCGACTTGTGTGAAGATTTTTATCATTTTGTTTGGGTCCACATATGGATTTGTGGATGGATTGAGTTGACTCATTGGTTACACGTTTCATGTTGCGTGTTATGTGGTTTTTGGAAGACGACATGGTAAATGATTCATTTTGTTGATGTGGATATATAAGATAGATTTGGTTCAACATTTTGTGGATGTAGAAGTATGTGAGAAGCCTATATAAATGAATTTGTGAAGGTTGGTGAATGTGATTGAAGATTTTGGTGCTTCAGTATATGACAGAGTAGGAAAACAAAGCAGAGAGACATAATAGTTGTAGAAGTCAAATTGAGCCTAACCAAAACTTCTATTTGGGATATGTAGATGTTATTCTTTAGTTCATTCATTATTGTAATCATTTCTGATCACTTGTAAAGCAGTGAGCCTTTCTCTGGGTTGTAGCCCTATTTTGTATTTGAGCGGTGAGCTCTAGGAAGTGTGCTTGAATGCAAGTGCATTCCCTTTATGTAATATTATCATACTCCTGGTCATAGTATAATAATATTGCGGGTTCAAATCCCACCATAGTTTTTCCCTTTCCAGGTTTCCACATAAAAATCTTGGTGTTATGGTTGTGTGGTTGATTGCTTTATGTTTCTGCACTTTACTTTCATTCTTATACATCAGGTGGTTTAAGAATTAGCTGAACAAGTTTGTAAATTTCAGAACACTGATTCGCCCCCCTCTCAATGTTCATTGATTTCAACATGTTGATATGAGCAACATATTATTGTGTAAAGCATTTGTGCTTGGCTGACATAGTATTATGGTATATGTGCTTACTAGTATATATATAGAAGATGTGGGAATGATAATACAGTGTGTGACAATTGAAGAAGAGAAGTGTGTGTGGAGTAGAGTAAGAAGTCTGCAAGCGGCAGGATTGTGAGCAACAAAGCAGTCGTAGTAAGAGAAGCAGTTCATAGTGTGAGCAATATATGAGTGGAGAAGTATATAACATAGTCAAAGTGCAGACAGTGTTGTTGTAATCCTTTACTGAATCTACTACAAGTGATTGGTTTTGTAGAGTAGTGTAGTAATCCCTTATCGGACTTATTGCAGGCAATTGTGGATAGTGGTACAGTGATCCCTTACTAGATCTACTGTGAGTTTGTGTTAGTTGTTATCTGAGCTTAATCTGGAACTGACCTCATGCATTAGGAGATGCAATTTTCCTTAGTTCAATTATTTTCTATTGCAGTGAGCCATCTAGCAGTGAGCCAACCCATTTTATAAACACCATATAACTAGTTATATTATCTTGAGAGATAACCCTCTCTATGGTTTTTCCCATTTAGGTTTTCCATGAATAAAATTCGGTGTACAATCTGTGGATGTGTTATTTGTTTATTTTGCACTTGCTATTTCCTGCTGATGAGATTATTTATTAAAGTTAATTGGCAAAAAAGTTTTGAAAGTGTGGAAATAATGATTCACCCCCCTCTCAGTATTTCGGTCCATTCAACCAATTCAACACTAGTCACAATTTGGGAGACCAACACCTTGCGAGCATCCAAAAATTCACTTAAGACTTTAATCAACCTACTAAGAGTGTAGGATACCTCATATAAAAGCATGGTATGTGGTTTCCTTTCAATTGACGTTGTACAGAAAAGGTTAATGTCAGTTAAGACTTGACTTTCATCTCAACCAATTTACAGAGTAGACCAAAGGAAAGATTTGCTTTAGGGTCATTCCCTTGTTTCCAAGGCAGGTCCCTCTACGAAAAGAAAATGACATGTTTAATGACTTCTCTTACACCGAGATCCACGAAGCCGAAAGGAGAAGATATTTTCATTAAACACCTAGGGTTCTACAACATATATGTGCAAGTGCACCAAACACTTCAAACAAAATTATTTTTTAAGAGCATCATTTGAAGTGTTTTCTAATCTACTAAAAGGAAAACACACTTCTATACTACCCTTGCAAGAACAAATGAATTGGTAGTTTTTAAAAATAACCCCAACTTGTAAGGAAAGAGACTAGAACATAAAACAATATCAAAGAGGCCTTCTACAATTGAGATTTTATGTTTCAAGCCTCAACCAACTTGCAAAACACAGACACAATAGAACAAAAAAATATGTGTTAGGAGCTAGCAAAAAAACACAAAAAATTCAACCCTATACATGACAGAAATAGCCATAGACGTGACAAAAACTAATTAAAATGCATCAGGAAAGAGAGTGCTAAAAATTGGTAGAACAAAAAACGCGACCAAAATTTCCACAAACGCTTCAAAAACTAACAAAAATGTGTCATATTAGCCAAAAATGTGATAGAACATAAAGCTAATAAAAAATAAAA
Organism: Cryptomeria japonica; assembly: GCF_030272615.1. Taxonomy (NCBI): domain Eukaryota; kingdom Viridiplantae; phylum Streptophyta; class Pinopsida; order Cupressales; family Cupressaceae; genus Cryptomeria; species Cryptomeria japonica. The sequence continues at coordinate 294,685,521 of NC_081409.1, read as the reverse complement.
AACCCTAACAAAAATTAAACGTGACACAATTAGAAAAAATGCGTTAGGAATTGATAAAAACGTGTTATGATTAGCCAAAAATGTGATAGAATAGAAACCTGCAAAATCCCTAATTTTTTTTTAAAACCTTGGATGCAATAGAAATTAACAAATACACACTAAAAACCTACAAAAATAAGTTAATATCCCACATAAACGCGAAAGAAAATAGAAAACCTTGACAAGACCAAAAACACGACACAAATTACCGTAGATGCGGAATCGCTTGGAAATTGTCGCAAATTATGGAGCTGAAATTTTGAAAACACTCAAACAACAATAAAACACTAGAAAATAGGGAATAGGGTCCCACCAGACATGCCAAAATGTTTATGTTGAAACTAGATATCAAAATTATTGAAAAACTTAATAGATTCAACCACTAAACCCTAGTTCTACAATGGAATCCAACATAAAACCAATGAAGAACCAAGTAACATGCAAAACATAAAATAAAGGAAGATTATACCATTGGCATGCTCTAAGGGCTTGTCTTCATTGTCCTCATATCTCCATTTATCTTGCTTGATATTATGGTTGCTCTCAAATTTTGTGTGCACAAGAGCTCAATAGAGAATGGATGTGGTTGAGTATGCAATTTGGCAGAGTGTAGGTATCTCACTTGATTGATTGATATGAAAGGGAGGGAAAGAGATATATTTTATAGAGAGTACCATATAAATGAAGGGCTAGGGTTAAGAGGTGGAGGGATACATGGTCATCTCATATTAGAGGGTAAGTATAGGAAATAGGAAAATATTAGAGAGGTGGTTAAAGGTAAATTAGGATATGAATGACAAGTGTCATGGAGGAACAAATCTAATGAATTAATTAAATAAATAAAACTTTATTTAACTAATAGAAGAGGTGCGGCCAATTAAATAAATAAAATATTCATTTAATTTAGGGAAAACATAATTTAAATAAATAAGAATAGTTTTTGAATGAGGGAAAGGCTAGAAAAGGATTAGTGAACTAATTAGATAAATAAAAATTTATTTAATTAATAGAAGGCATAGGATAAAATAATTAAATAAAAAAAATATTTATTTAAGTAGGCTAGGACAATTTTAGGTGTGTGCATTATTTACGAATTCTTTCAAAAATTTGGCGAAGGATCTTGACATGATCTTGGTGAGAGACAAACTTAGCTAGGATATCATCAACATAATTTTCCAAGATTTTATGCATATAGTCATGAAAGATAAGAGTCATAACACGTTGATAAGTTGCACCAGCATTTTTTAATCCAAAAGGCATCACAACCCAACAAAATATACCCCAAGGAGTTATCAAAGAAATTTTGTATTGATCTTTAGGATTAATAAAAATTTGATTGTATCTAGAAAACCATCCATAAAAGATATAAAAAAATGACCAGTAGTTGAATCAATTATCATATCAATGTTCAAAAAGGGGAAAATCATGTTTCAAGGAATCCTTATTGAGATCTCAAAAGTCAGTGCACATTCTAATCTTATTATCTAGTTTAGCAATGACAACAATATTCGAAATCCAGGGAGAGTAATCAATAGGGCTAATAAATCCAACTTTGAGAAGTTTTTCTATTTTTATCCTTAACAAGCAATGTTATCTTGGGATTCATCTTCCTAATGTTTTGCTTCATGGGTTTAGCATCAGGAATTAATGCAATGTTATGAGTCATAATCTTAGGATCAATGCCAAGCATATCTAAAAAATTCCAGGTGACTATTTCAAGAAATTCATGTAATATAGAAGAGTAATTAATCTGTTCATCATCATTTAAACTCTTCCCAATCTTTATGATTTTATCATCATTGTAAGGATCCATTTTAATGTGAATCATATTGTTACAAATGTGGTTGCCATTGCACCAAAATATTGACCTACTAATCCCCGATACAACTACTAGACTTATAGAATCCACAGGAGGCGGTTAAGCCATGTCAAAAACCCAAGCAATGCACTGCACAACACAAGGATACCAAGGGCACACACCTTGCAACAATCCCCCCTAGCACAAGCAAGGGGTTTGAACCTATGACCAAGCTATGTTACGACTTGTTACAAGTGTGGTTGTCGTTGCACCAAAAGATTGACCTGTTAATTACCTGATACAACCACTAGACTTATAGAATCCACACGAGGTGGTTAAGCCATGTCACAAACCTAAGTGTTGTGATGCACAACACAAGGAGACTAAGGGCACACACCTTGCAACAGGTATCACTCACAAGAAGATTACGTTGTTGGGGAACATCCATTGGTTGAAGGAATTCATGAATCGTCTCTTCATTATCACTTTCTAATTCACTGATTATCCCAAAGTATGCTTCAACATTTAAACAACAAGAAAATCCATGGTGATGATGATAATGAGGAAGGTTATCATAGATTCCTAAAAACTCAACCAAGGAATCATCAATAGAAAATACATCAAGGGAAGGTGAAAGAGAGTCAGAATCAATCATTTGAGGATGCATTAGAGAAAGAGGGTTAGAGAAAAAATAACATTCACATTGAGAGATGATCTCTTAGATGCTTTGGTGGGCTTAGAGGGATTATATCCAAGTGCAAAAGATGTCTCACGAATATGATTCTCTAAAGGAGCTTTTATCCCTTGTTCATGTGTGCAACAACCATTGACATTATATCCACTTTTAGATAGGATGTGGAAACTAGGACCACAAAGGTAGGCCATTTCCATAAGATTGGGAGGACCAAAGTGAGGGCGCTCTAGTCTTTGAGGATCAAGGCGCCAACACTCCGGTCCTAACTAATTAGGGACATAATTTTGGGGGAGAAAGCGCAGGTGTTAAAAATATTGAGTTTGGTGCATGGTGTGAGCAGAATCAAGGCTCCAATCAGGCCTTAGGGGACAAACACAAGGTAACCCAAATGAGGACAAAATTGTGAGGGAGTATAATTTAGGACACTACAATATTATGTGTGGGCAACCCAATTGTAACTCTCTTGGGTGATTTGTTCGGCATACTCATAAGGACTCTTAGTGGCATGACCTTCTTGCATTGTAATAATTGGTTTTGAGGAGTATAAAAACTATTATTATTATAACAATATTGAACCACAAAAAGAGGTTTATTAAGAGATTGAGAAGTTTGAGGAGTACTACCACCCTGAACAACAATCATTGTCTTATTAGGTGTTTGGAAATTTTTCTCATAGCCATTCACATTTATCATAATGATCAATCTTTTAGACATAGATGTTGTAAGACTATTTGAGGAATTTTTAGTAGAAATGAAATCATCAAGAGAATAATCTAACATAGCATAGTCATTATTAATAAGTATTTGTTTATTGGATTAGATGAGAGGTAAACCATCATAAAGAGGATTCTCATATATTGCCATGTTACTAGATCTAGAGGATGGCTTGATAGGGATGCCTTCAAGAGAAGAGTCATCCAAATTATCTAGATCATTACTACGAAATGGCATAGTAACTATGTTGATTAACATTTGGCAAAAGTTTTGTTTAGAAGGCTTAGGATAAAAGAATTCATCAAGAGCCTCATCAAGTTCTTTCTTACTGTATTGGTGTAATTTGGAATTAGGGTTTTAATTAAGATAATAAACCACTATCTAACCAAATTATCCAACACATTGAAAGAAAGGAGAACCTAATAGATCTAGCCACAATCTAAATAAGGAAAGGGCTGAAATTCTGATTTGATTCACTGGTTATTAATAGTTGTCCTCTTTCTTAGTTGAATTCAGAAGGTGATTGTGAAATTAGGGTGAAACAATGAATAATTATTTAGTAAACTGTAAAAAACAAACTGATATAGATATCCCATGGAGCCACAAACTAAGATCTGGGCAAAAGGTGTTTAGAACATGTTCCTGGAAGTTTGACCTAACTTTTCAGGATCAAGTACTACAAATTTGCCCTAGTCCTTCAAATTTTGCTCCATCAAAAGTTGAACCTATTCTTTGTTGTTGACTCCATCAGAACCCCCGAGTATAGCTCCTAAACCTATTTCCTACACATAGAAAGTGAGGGAAATAAGTTGTGGATAGGGGTTTACCTTAGGTCAAACCCCAGTTTAGGAATTAACCTTGAAATTAAAATAGGAATTGAAATGAAAATTACTACAAAATGCTTTACTTTTGAGGGAAAGGCCAAATCTGAAGTAAAACACGAAAAGGTTTTAGGGTTTCATGTAGAATGTCTTTAGAGAAAGTTGATCGTGGATGCCATCTTGAATGCATAAACTTGACTTCAATTCTACTCCAATGCTTGATGAATGAATGATTGCTTGGTCAATTGAATTTTCTAGAGTGTAATTGAGATTATTAGATGACTTAGGTTTCAATGAGAGGGGTAGACCTCCTTTTATACTTGACTACCAAAAAATTAATTGAATTTCTAGACTAGGCTGAAATGGGATCATATTTCCCGCTCATTTAAGATGAATGTTATGGGGACCCAAAATGGGCCCTAATTGAGAGGACCAAGGCACTGGGCACCCTGGTCTTGAGCTAAGACCAAGGTGCCCAACGCCCTAGTCCTATCCATTAGGAATCAAGCATGGACGAAAGGTAGAGAAGAAGATTAAAATGTAGGTTTGTGGATGGTGTGAGAAAAATCAGAACAAATATTAGGCATCGAAAGCCAAAGTGCCAAGGTGAGGTCTAAGCAAGGAGAAAATTGTATATGAATGCAATTTACAACACTACACTTACTAAAAGAGTAATCATCATAAGAAAAAGGATTATCATAGGTATGAAAATATTGCAAGAAAAGATCCAACATTATTAAAAAGAAAAGCTAACTTTTGAAATGAAAAATTCATATAAATCTAATCACACACAATGCATAAAACAAGATTTTTGAATTTTTAATGATTTTGACATGACAGAACCATGCAGTGATAAGATCTAATTAGAAAAATGCAATGCAAGAGAGTCAGGTTCACCAAAATGTTTTGTGTCAAAATGGAATCGAGGAGAATTAGGACCTAAAACCACTTTCACACAAACACTGAAATACAAAAGCACCTAGAGAAGTGATTGTATTTGACCAACTCTTGTGAAAGAGAGTCGAGTGTCACTTCTAGGGTTTCTATTCCTTTGTTGCTATGGAAGTGAATATGTAATGTTTGAGAGAGTGAAATACTATTGTTAAAGTATGAAAGAAAGTGAATGCAAAGATATTGTAGCAAACTAGTAAACAAAAAAACTGAAACAACAAACACAAAAATGAAAGGAGACTCTACCTATGCATATGTGGTTGAAATTTGAAGCTAAGTTGTCTAGAATAGGGTGCTAGAACACCCTGGTTTCTTAAGACAAAGCCGTTGTCAGGAGGTCTGAATCATGAAGTAGACTAAATGTCAACCCTAAAATTTGGAGTAGAACTGTGAGGACTAGGGAGCTCTAGCACCCTGGTCCTACGGTAGAGGCCCCCTAGCACCTTGGTCTCTGAAAACTAGTCTCATTTTTTATGGAAGACCTGTATCATCTTTTTGAAGCTTCCCAAAGTCTTTTGGCTCCATCAGATACTTGTAGTTGCACCTGTAAGATAGAAAATGGTAGGGTTGCAACTATATAGGGGTTTGCCTTGGTCAACCACCTTGTTTTGGTGATTTCCACATCCACATATAACCTATATTGTAATTGGAAAAGTGTGTGCTCTTGAATCTTAAGTGTGTCTAAGATTGCTCTGAGCTAGAATGTCTAAAATGCAAACTAGAGTCCCACTCAAGTGTGTTAGAGTAAACCTTAAATGATTGTAATGGAAATACTTTAAACCATAATTAAGACGCGAATCTAAAGCAATGATGTAAATGTAAAAACTGATATGAAGTAGATCTGAATCTTAATGGAGAAACACAAGAATAACATGCAATCATACCCAACCCCTTAGGAAGAGGTACAAGTCAATCATTAGTCAATGATTCTCTTATCATCCTCCAATGTCTCTTGAAGCTTCCTTGGTTGAAAAGATGTTGATGAAGACTTTATTTTTGATGAATTTGCAGGTCTGCGACTTCGCATAAAAGAAACACTTTAACTTCGTAAGGATCTCCACTTGAATGCTAGATTGGACTCCTAAATGAGGAAAATACTTGCCATATATATGAAACCCTAGATTTGATTTTGATCAAAAGTTGACCTCGAATTGATATATTTTCATGCGGAACGAGATTTGAATTAGATATGACCACCAAATTGTCCTCTCAAAATTTGGGGAAAAAAAGAGTGGACCATGGTGGTAGGTCACCCTGGTCCCAACAATATTTTTTTGAATTTCAAGGAAAGAAAGATAACGAGGTTCTAATTTTGAATCCAACTTGATGGATCAAATGATAATGCATAGGTATGCAGGATATGCTTTGAAGGTTAAAATTGGGGTAGGATCAAGATTAAATCGGGATGAAATAATAAAAAGGGGCACACCTAAGATCAAGGGCCCAATTTTTTAAAATGTGAATTGATAAGAAATGACTTGGGTTTAATTAAATTATTAATCAAATTCCTAAGGAAGTCCTATAATACATTATGCAATGAGACACACTAAGGTGAGTGCTAACTAAGTGTGGAATTGGACAACCTAATTAAGGGTGTACAATTTATGACACTACAATTGCTATAACCCATGGTTTTGATACTTCTTAGAGTTCACAAACTATTTTAGATTGAAGACATAATATGTATACAAAGCTTCATCATTTCCTATCCCAAGATACTCTATATTTTAGTATCTATAATAGATGATATTTATATTTAATCTACTATTTTTTCTTGTCCAATTCCTTGCTTCCTATGGTTGCAACTAATTGTAGGCCACATACAGTCACTATCCATCCTATGGTTAAGATTTTAGGTAGTTTTGAGTGTCATGTAGAGAATCATTGCTATATCTACTAACATCATTATCATGTATGGTACTGTTTCCCAATATGCCAAAAATAACACATCGTGTAACATTGTGTGTAGGTGGAAATTTCTATTTTGTGCCTAGTTTTTACTTGTGATACAAAGGCTACTCATTTCTTACTTTTCTTGTATTTAGTACGCTCTTGTGGAGTGGATAGAATTACATGATGACATTCATTGATTTTCATTACTTATATGGACTTGGGGTATCATTCTGTCTAAATATTACATTAAATATTAATATTTATGTGTGCAAAATAATTTTAAAATCATGATCATTCTAGGATTTACATGCATTTTAAATTGGGTGTAAAATAAAATGTAAAGAGAAACTCAAGCTTACAAAAATGATGCCTTCATGGCAAGATTTAACGTAAGTAAATTGACCTCTATTATGAGCCAATAGTTAAACATACAAATAACAAGGACATACTTATTGGTATAGAGATGGTCCTACTTGTATAAATGACTAATAATAAGAGGATTATGAATAATCTAAATAAGATCAACTTGAAGTGTAGGTAAACTACAAAGACAAGATAAAGATCTTAATCAATAGATAGCCAACTTGAAAGATAATTAGCTAGGATTAAAGCTAAGAAATCAAAAAATGAACACGAGAAATAAAATTGAGAACCTTAGAAACATTGATCAACAAGGTAGAAGGAAGTTAGATAATCCTAGTGATAGAAAAATGAATAATAGAGATCACAGAGGTAAGATAAGATATGTTCCTTCTATACCTCCTTTAAACTTTGATAGATGGGTGTCTACACTAGGATGGGGGACCAAAAAGTGGTCACTGGACACTTTTTAGCCCCCATAAGACCATAGCGTGAGTGTGTTATAATGCGCTTGCATTATCTTCATAATTGATCATAATGCAAGCACATTATAAAATTACTGTATTATGTTTAAATGAACATAAAAACAAAAATAACATTTTTTCTATATTTTGTTGTTCTAGATCCGTGGTCATGTGACTCACCACCAATACTCTAAGCTCACATTCATACAAAGGTAATTTTTAATCCCCTCTTTGAGAAATCATCGCCAAGATGGCACCAAGACATTGGGGAGGTCAAAGAAGCAAATATTTGTGACTTTTTTGTGTCAAATTTGGATTAAATAAGTAAATTGAACTAAGTTTTTTAATTAAAATTTATTTAATTTCCAAGAGTTGATCATGCACCCCTAAATGTAGAACATTCTCAATCACCTCCCCATCAAAACCCTCCTTAACAAATGCCACAACAAATACCTCCCTCAATCCCTAGAAGTCCTCTAGGAGCACAACAAAACATATTAGGTAAAATAAAACATAATATTTAAGAACTTGAGAAGTTACTTTCAAGGTTGAAAGATCATATAGAAACAAACAGTCATAGGATGAAACTTGTTGAATCACTCCAATCCATTATCTCTCATGTAGTATCAGTGAGTGGGAAAATCAATAGTTGGTCTGATAAGAGGGAACAAGAAGAATAATTTTATGTAAACAAAGTATTATACAAGTAAGTTAAACAAAAGAAGACTTTAAAATTTGACTTGTATGCACTCTTTACTGACCCATGAACCAGTGAAACCTTACACGATGCATGCAATATGTTTTCTATCCATTGGTGCCACCACCAAGGGATAAAAGATAAGTTTTAGGATAAGTAGAGGATAGATTTTTACTATACTCCATGCAATAATTATGAGGTACTTGTACATGCCAATGGGACTCAAGATAGTTATATAGGCACCATCTATGTGCCATGTGTCTATCTTGGTGTCCATCTCTTTTTATTGGAGTTGTATTCATTTTTGTCATGTGTCTATCTTGGTGTTCATCTCTTTTTCTTAGAGTTGTTTTCATTTGGCACTTAGTCATTTGATTTGAATAATAGGTTGAATAATTTGAAAGATACCAATATGCTATCAAAATGGGTACAAATGCTTTTTGATGTGTAAGACTCCTACAAGAGAATAGCTATAATATTTTTTTGTAATCTCTTGTTTAATCATAATACTTGGGTTGTATTTTGGAGTGTGGAGTTTTTCTCTCAAAAGAGTTTTCCCCATTCATTGTGTACTTGTTTATTCTATTTCGAATAGTTGTTTATGTTGTATTGAATGTGCCACTAAATTTGTGGTTGATAATGAGCTTCTAAATTTTTTGCATTCTCCCCTACTTTGATCGATGTGGAAGCTATTTCCAAGTACCTGGCATCCTTTCGTACATGACTACCAAACAAACTCTAAACCACTTTACAAATATTTCTTTTAACACAGATTGTCACATTGAAACATATTAATTTAATCAACACTATCCTACAAAGAAATTTCACAACCATTGTTTCATTCAACTAAAGTAATATAGGCTCCATATTAAAAAAAAAAATCTTGATCATTATACCATTAGTAAAATATAGCTTGCTCAAAAGATGAAATAATGCCCTAAAAATGTAGAAAAACAATAATTACCTAATCAACCAAGAACCTTCAAAAGAAATATACCTAGAACAAATTAGAGATTGGATTTCTTAAAGTTCTACCATGAAAAATGACTTTTACACATTTTTTTCATATTTCTTCATCTAGGTGTGTCAAAAATCAGCAATAAAGAAAAACTAATGATAATGAATTGACATAGGTGCAACAATAAATTATATTCTTAACTTCCTTGCTTATTAGTTATGGTGAGATTTAGAAGTTTTGGGTTGCACAATCATTGTTTCCCGAAAAAATCATTTTGAAACACATCAAATACAATTCAAATATCTATTAATATATTGAAATCTAAAAGGCATTCCAACTAAAAAGAATTTTTTAATTATATATCATTATCATATTCTTATATGAAGAAATTGTTATGCTATAAAAACAAGAGCATTTATGTGACATCAACATTTATTCTCAAAATTAAACCTTGATTTACCAATAAATTTTGAACAAACATGCAACATTATACGCTATTATTTACACAATAGTGGGTTTGATTACTGTCTTTAATGTCTCCATACAACAATGTTGATCAAACCTCCAAAGTTGAGCAATAACCATATAAAAAGAAAAATTGTCAAATAAAATGCTTACAACCCCAAGGAGGAGTCCAAATAATTCAAGGATCAAAACCAATTAATCAAAAATAAATGCACCATACTCACCTTCTATTAGGTGTTAAACTAAAAGCCTTAATATTTTTTACAAATTATAGTGTTAAGATACTTTGAATTTACATGTAATTTGAGGAATATAGGCATATAAAATGGTTGTTTACCATAGCACATCATATGTTTCCCTAGGCATGAATCAAATTTGGCACGTGTAACTGTCCGCATTATATTATATATTTGTTTCAACCTTAAAGAAGACAAGCTCCCTTAACATTTATTAATGAAGCATTCCTCGATGTTATTTTGACACACCTTTCTCAACATTCCTTGTGACAAAATTGGCATGCATTGTGATTTTTTTTACCATGTCAAGTCAACAACAAGGTTTAGTCGTGGTTATAGAAACAAGAGACCTTATCAACAACAATAAATATGGAATACAATCTAGTAAATGGTACAATTTGCACAATAATAGCTTAAAAACATGCATGAAGTTTTTATACAATTAAATGAAAAAGTGTTCATTTTTAATACCGTAAATACAAATATATAAAAAAAAAAAATTTAATAGACAAATAAAATTATATATTTTATAGACAAATAAGGTAGTAGTGGCCCAATCAACATGATTTGACAATTTTAAAATAAAGAAACTTTTTGAAAACAAACTATTTTAAAATACGACAAAAAAAAAAATTTAAAAATTGAAAATTCACAACACATTGTGAATTTTTACCCTTATTTTCTAAAATTTTAAGTCTCTTATTTATTTTTAACCCTATTTTCTCATAAACAAAGGGTTATGTAGTTGGAAGGCACTATGTGAAGCTTTTGAATAACTCAAAGGAAATTATGTATTGCTTGACAAATAGCATGGCTATCCTGCAAGGGAAAAACAAGAAAAAGAGGAAAAGGCTAGAGGAAAAGATAGATTAGAAGAAAGGAAACTGAAAAATATCAAGACAGCCAAGGAAGACAATGATGAAGCAGATCTTGAACAGTGGAATGAAAAGCTTAACCTTCTCTCACATGAATGGAGTGCTTTAATGAGCCTCCAAAATCTAAAGACTGACTGGTTGCTTTCATGCTTTTTAACAGCAATCTGCTATCTTGGTATTGTGTTATGTTGTTCTCTTTGATCTTTGAACTTTATTTTTTTTATGTTGAATTTGATTATGTTGTAAAGATCGGGACTCTTCTTTCAAGGAAATATAATAAAAACATTAACATATAATAATTTAATAAATTTCAATTTTAAAAGTATTTGAATCGATAAGTAGTAGATATATCTTACATCAAGTCAAATTATGGCGTTTCTATCAGAATTCAATTATGTTGTTTTGAAGTTAAACTCATTGACCCATGTTTCATGAGTAGTGGTTCGCAAGAATCCATCTCTCGTGCGAATGAATGGTACACTAAGGCACTAAGGAGATGGGTTCTTATGAACCACTACTCATGAAACATGGATCGACGAGTTTGACTCGATAACAACGCAGTTGAATTCTGATAGCAATATCATAAATATTTGACACATTTAGAAAAAAATGATTCTAGATTTAACTTGCATAAATAAATAAAATACATCCCAACTTGATAGATACAAAGATTATATTGATGATTTGAATAAAATTGAACTCGATACAGTTCCTTATACAATTACATATGATCCACAACCTTTGAAGTTTCCCTTCACCTCAACCAAGGTTTGTATCTCAACAATTATTACAAACAAATTTTTGAGGTAAAACCTACCACATCTCTTAAATTTTAAGGAAAGGAATGAACAAAAATTGCAAATCCTGCATAAAAGAAGGGTTAAATACCAACCCAAAGAAAGCATCTATCACTCATTCCACAGCCATTCTTGTATTAGAAGTTGTTCTCCTCCTCCTGAGATTTTGTGAAACAGAAGCACTGTTTAACAGAAGAGGGGTGAAAGTGATGACAGATCCAACAATGCCCAAAATTGTCTGTGTTAAATCTATCAACTCCTCAAACTTAGAAAGTGGTTTTCTGAGCACCACCATCATTGAAAACTTCAACGCCTCATTAACAAAACCCATTGCAAAAGAAGGAAAATATTACACAGAAATGTATTGAGAATATAAGAAAATTGAAGAGTCAAGCCAAAGATATGATAGCATTGAATGTGTTGAAACAAAGTAATAGCAATAGAAAACCTGGGGTTAAGAGGAGGAAATGTATAATGAGGACACAATGAGCTCATTGCCGATCAGCGTCAGAATGGAAAGATATTAAAAAAAAAAAAATTTGGGTGTTGTATGTTGCTACCTCCAATCAAACAAAACGCTATGTCGACATATTATACATCACGTATTCATATAATATCGACATATTGGTTATTATGTATGGTTAGAAGCATTAGTACCACCGAGCCTTTTATTTATTTATTGAAATGTTTTACTTTTATATCCTCCGCTATGGAGCTTACGTTCAAAAGTTTTTCTTTTAGTGAGGATTTATAATCCTTAATAAATGTGAAGAAATAAAATAACCTTGAGAAATATATTAGGTGTAGATTAAATAAAATTAAGTTTTATAGTATAGCGATTTTAAATTGATATAGATAAATAAAAGTGTGAATAAAATTTAAATAATAAGATATTTACATATTTAATTTTTCATTTGATATTAATTTAATTGTAGTAGGTATTGTACAATGATTTATCAAACTTTTAGGACCTAAGTATTTATTAGTCAATAATTTTTAGATAAGAAAATTTATTTTTAAAAGTTTTGGGTTAATTTTGTATAATTAAATTGATTGGCATGAGCATGTGACTGCACTTTGGGATTGATTTTGGTTTTGCATATTATTCATTTGCTTATGTAATTGATCTTCTAGCTATACTAACTTGTAAATTGGTTTGTTTTGATATATGAATTTGTAATAAGAGACTAGTATATTGAAAAACACCTTTGAGGAGCTTGTCAAGGAGAGTGCATTGTCCCTTGGTCAAAGGTCTTTATGCAAGCCAATTTAAATGATTTTCAAAAATGATTGAAGACATGTTAAGTAATCATAGAATATACTTTGTCATGTGCTATTACAAACTCTAAACCACTTTCAAAATATTTATTTTAACATAAATTGTATCATTGAAACATGTTCATTTAATCAACTTATCCTACAAAGAAATTTCACAAGCATCATTTCATAATCAACTAGAGTGATATGTGTGTCATTTAAAAAAAAAAAAAAAAAAAACCTTATCATTATACCATTGATAAAATATAGCTTGGTCAAAAGATGAAATAATCTCTTTAAAATTTAGAAAAACAATACTTACCCAATCAACCAAGAAACTTTAACAATAATATACCTAGAACAATTTGGAGATGAAAGTTCTAACATGAAAAATGACTTTAACACATTTTTATTTTATATTCCTTCTTCAAGGTGTGTCAAAAGTCAGCATTGAAGAAAAATTAATGACATTGAATTGGCATAGGCGCTGCAATAAATATATTACTTTACTTCCTTGCTTACTGGAACAAGTAGTGAGATTTAAAAGTTTTAGATTGCACAACCATTGGTTTTCAAAAAGTCATTTTGAAACACAACAAATACAATTCAAATATCCTCCATTAATATATTGAAATCCAAAAAGCACTCCAACTAAAATGAATTTTATTTTATTCTATAGCATTATCATATTCTTCTATGAAGAAATTGTTATGCTATAGAACCAAGAGCATTTATGTAACATGTTGATGTTCTTCTCAAAATTTAACCTTAGATTTACTATAAAAATTTTGAACAAGCATGCAAAATTATACACTACTCTTTACACAATAATGGGTTTGATTACTATCATTAATGTTCCATAGAAAGAAAGAGTACTTACAACCTCAAGAAAGAGTCCAAATAGTTCAAGGATGGGTTTGATCAAATAAAGTGTACTTACAACCTCAAAAAAGAGTCCAAATAGTTCAAGGATCAAAACCAATTAATGAGAAGTAAATGCACCATACTCACCTTCTATAGATGGTAAACCAAAAGCCTCAATATTTCTTTTAAACTATAGTGTTAAGATAATCTGAATTTACATGTATAATCCGAAGATTTGAGAATTTATCAGCATATAAAGTGGTTGTTTACCATAGCACATCATATGTTTCACTAGGCATGAATCAAAGTTAGCATGCGTAACTGCCAGCCCTATATTATATATTTGTGTCAACCTTATAGCAAACAAACTCCCTTAATATTTATTAATGAAATATTCATCTCAATGTTATTTTGAGAAACCTTTCTCAACATTCTTTGTGACAAAATTGACATACTAGTAATATTGAGCCAAAAGACCTTATCAACAACAATAAATATAGAATACAATCTAATAAATGGTACAATTTGCACAATAATAGCTTAAAAACATATCTAAATTTTTCGTACAAACACATAAAAAAGTCTCCATTCTTAATGCCTATTGTACAAATATAAAAAAGATAAAATATTTTATGGACACAAAAAAATGTTGAGGAAATTATGGATTGCTTGACAATTGGCATGGCTATTCTGCAAGGGCAAATCAGAAAAAAGAGGAAAAGAAAGATTAAAAAGGAAGCTGAAAAATATCAAGACAGCCGAGGGAATGAAAAGTTTAACCTTCTGTCAGATGAATGGAGTGTGCTTCTCTTTTTGCTTTGAATAGGTTTTTAGTTTGTCTTTCTGTCAATCTGCTACCCTGGTGCAGTGTTATGTTATTTTCTTTATCTTTTGAATTTTATTTTGTGTATGCTTAATTTGACTCTGCTGGAAAGATCTGGGACCCTTCTTCCAAATTAATACAGTAATTTATAACAATTTAATAAATTCGAATTGTAAAAGTACTTGAGATAATAAGTAGGAGATATTTTTCACATCAAGTTAAATTATGATATTGCTATCAGAATTCAACTATGTTGTTTTCGAGTCAAACTCATTGACTTATATTTCACTAGTAGTGGTTCACAAGAACCCATCTCTCTAGTGCTAAGTGAACCATTCACTCATGAAGCATGGGTTCTTGTCAATCACTATTCATGAGATATGGATCAGTGAGTTTGACTTGAAAACAACGTACCTCATAACAATATCGTAAATATTTGAAACATTTTTGAAAAATGATACTAAATTTAACTTACATAAATAAAAGAAAATCTAACTTGATAGATGCAAAGATCATATTGATGATTTTAATAGAATTGAACCGGATACAATTCCTTATGCAGTTCCATATGATGTTCAAATGATCCACAACATTTGAAGTTTCCCTTCACCTAAACCAAGGTTTGTATCTCAACTCTCAACAATTATTACAAACAAATTTTTGAGGTAAAACCTACAATCTCTCTTAAATTTTAAGGAAAAAAATGAACAAAAATTACAAATCCTGCATTAAAAAAAAAGGGTAAAATACCAATCCAAAGAAAGCATCTATCACTCACTCCACAGCCATTCTTGTATTAGAAGTTGTTCTCCTCCTCCTGAGATTATGTGAAACAGCAGCACTGTTTAACAGAAGAGGGGTGAAAGTGACGACAGATCCAACAATGCCCAAAATCGTCTGTGTTAAATCTATCAACTCCTCAAACTTTGAAAGTGGTTTTCTGAGCACCACCATCATTGAAAACTTCAACGCTTCATTCACAAAACCCATTGCAAAAGAAGAAAAATATTACACACAAATGAATTGAGCGTATAAGAAAACTGAACAGTCAAGCCAAAGATTTGATTGCAATGAATGCATAGAAGCAAAGTAAAAGCAATAGAAAACCTGGGGTTAAGAGGAGGAAATGTAGAATGAGGACACAATGAGCTCATTGCCGATCAACGTCAGAATGGAAAGATATAAATACTTTCTCTTTTTTGGGTATTATGTGTTTCTACCTCCAATCAAACAAAACGCTATGTCGACATATTATACATCACGTATTCATATAATATCGACATATTGGTCATTATCTATGGTTAGAAGCATTAGACCACGGAGCCTTTTGTTTATTTATTGCAAATGTTTTACTTTTTATATATGGAGCTTACATTCAAAAGTTTTTCTTTTAGTGGAGATTTCTAATCCTTTATAAATGTAAAGAAATAAAATAACCTTGATAAATATATTAGGTGTAGATTAATTAAACTGTAATAGTAAATAAATTTAAGTTGTATAGTATAGAAATTTGAAATTGATATAGATAAATAAAAGTGTGAATAAATCTATAGAATTTATATATGTCAATTTTGTATTATATATTTTACAAAGGATAAATTAGATAAAAGTGATCTCAAATTGAAGGGGAAAAGTGTGGGGTAAATAATTTTCACCATTACATTTTTTCTTACTTGGACTTGCATGTGAACTAATGTGAAGGTCCATATCAAAGCAAACCAAGAAGATAACATGAAAGTTAATATTCTTACACAGTTATAGAATAATGTAGGTATGGATAATTATTTACTTGAGACATTCTCCTTGAAACCAACACTTTATCTAAAACCTATAAAAAAAAAAAATCGAATGAGTAGTGCATTTGAAAATCATTTGAAATATAGATCTGGGATTATTTGCTCCAAGGGAATTTTCCAAAATCACAATACTATTATTATTTGTTAAAATTATTGTTTTCATATTGTCTTGCCTCGAGACATCCAGGCCCTTATTTAACATGAGGATGCAATTTTTCCCCTATTGGGTTGTTCATGAACCATCACCAATCATTGATCTAGGATCCTATGCTGCTATATCTACTTGATTAGCCTATACACTCAAAAATATGTCAAGACCTACTACTTATATGAAATACATTAGATAATCCAAAAGGACCTTATGACTAAATAATTAAAACATCAGTCCTAAAATATTAGGTGTAAATTAGCTAGTGAACCTTGATCCAAGAAATCATGTTATCGTCACTTGAGACTTCACTAGTGTTTAGTAATATCAGTTTAAACACTTGATCAAATGAATAACATTGCATTTGGGTCTATTTAAATATAAATGAAATATTAATTCATCATTCTCTTTCAAGATGTACAAAATTAAACCTTAATATTAGTAATTAATTTATTAGACTACAAAATATATTTTGTATTATCCTAAACATCCATTTCCAAAACTTGGTATTTTGAATTTCATATCAAAATTAACCATGGGAATTTTAGAAAATGGTGAGGTATTACATTCTCTCCCTTTGGAAACTTCATCTCCCAAGGTTTTTTCTAATAGAACTCTTGTTGTATCACTAAAATTTAGGACTATATTAACCTAACTATGCCTTAAGTAATGTGATTTTAGAGTTGGAGTGTGTGTAATCTATGATTTTTTTATCAAAAATTATTATCATTATTCATCTACATATAAAACTAATTACTTACATGATTTAAGTTAGATACATAACTCTATGACAAACACTTGGAGTGCATTAAGCATTTTACTTAATGGCAAGCCTAAGTCAATCTATAGATTATATGGTTAATTAAAGTCTAAATCATTTTTTTTTAATGTTAATTTTTATATCATTGTTCATCTACATATAAAACTAATTACTTACATGATTTAAGTTAGATACATAACTCCATGACAAACACTTGGAGTGCATTAAGCATTTTACTTAATGGCAAGCCTAAGTCAATCTATAGATTATATGGTTAATTAAAGTCTAAATCATTTTTTTTTAATGTTAATTTTTATATCATTGTTCATCTACATATAAAACTAATTACTTACATGATTTAAGTTAGATACATAACTCCATGACAAACACTTGGAGTGCATTAAGCATTTTACTTAATGACAAGCCTAAGTCAATCTATAGATTATAGGGTTAATTAAAGTCTAAATCATTTTTTTAAATATTAATTTTCCTAAAGGTTTCATAAAACTCAATATTTACTTAATAATTTTTTTCAAAAAAAATGCAACTTCTTCAAAATTTGTCAATTTTGCATCACTTGCTTTTCTAATTTCTAATATTTGTCTAGTCACGAGAAGTCCAATATATAGTTTCATCCTAATTTCTCAAATGCTAAATTTCCAAGAAAAATATGGTTCCACTTCATGTGATCTTTGTTGGTGTAATTATTTTTTCATCTTGGATATAATTACAGTTTACTTAAGTTTACTTAGGTACATGCATCAATTGTAGTTTGCATATATGTAATTTTGGATTGTCAAACCTTTCAAATATGTAAGTTTCATTTCTTACATACTAATAATTCACACTAACTGCTATTAATTATTGTTATCGGTGTCAAGTTTTCTTGTATAAATCCTAGACATGACATGCATGGGAGTGATCAAGAATACAAACAAGTTAATGGTTACTATGATCTAGTGTGATCTAAGCATAGTTTGTATAGGTTATTCCTTTTTTGATCCTTGCACAATCATTTTCCTCAAATTTTATTTAAAACATAAGATCTAATTTGTATTTTTTCACCTCTTTTTGATGTTTTATTCTCCATCTTTGTGGTGCTAAAAGGGGAGTTTCTTTCTTTCAAGATGGTTAAAATTTATTATTGCGAGATCCTAGTATCTTCTTTAAATGGGAGTCTCAATATGTTGGAGTGCATGTTTTTGATAAAGTAAGATGCATCTTCATTCTAAATTGTCTCCTGGTTAAGAGTGTTATTTGGTGGCTTGTTGGGAGCAATATTCTTATACAATTCACTTAGCATAATTTTCCAATCATAGTGGCTTCTTATTTCCACTTTAATACACTCGATTTAAGTTAGGTGATAAGGTTGTGGTGAGAGAACCGGTGGCAACATGCATTTATTCATTCTATTTTGCTACTAAATCATTGGATGATTTCATTGAACTATGGACAATGGCCCTTGGGATTTGAGGCAGTCTTCCCCGAAGAGATTCTATAGAATTCTAAAGTGGCCATATGTGTTTTTTAGCAAAGCAATATTTATGCTAGTTACTTGACAATTTTTATTCAGATTGTCTAAAAATGAATATTTAATTTGTTGAGCTTATTTGAAGGTCACAAATTTAAATTTTTCCAATGACCATTTGAAGACATTGATCCAACAAATAAAAATAAAAATCATAAAACACATTGAAAGTGAAAGATAATCATGACAATTGTTTGTATCATTATTGGTTTGGTGGGTGAAAGTTTAGGGTTTATATTATTAGTAGTTTGTTGTGCATTCAAGTACATCTATAGTTTTATTTATTTATTTAGGTTATCTCCACAATTTGCATGGCAACTCTAAACATTTATAACAGATTATAAGACATTTTAAGCAATATTTTATTCTTATCAACATAAATTTATAAGTTATGTGTTCGCCAAAGAAGATGAATGAGTCAATGAGAGAAAGATTGTTCACCAATGATCCATTCCATGCAAGCAAGTTAATCATTTCCAATCTACTCCACATATCAACACAATATTATTTATTCATTCTAGAGTTTAAAATCTAATTAGAGTCATTTGTTGTTTTGAATGTATAATGAGTTGATTTAAAAATTGAGTTGTATTGTTTTGGGTGCTTATAGCATGTAGAGTCATTCTATAATGATTATAGTTGATACACGACGTATTATATAGAAAATATTTGAGCCTTTTTAGGTAACACTAATTTCATACATGTCAATATTGAGCTTTCTTATAAATGAAGAAAAAATGTCAATTTATTTGATGTAATAAGGGTGTAATTGCATATCAAGTAAAGATTTATTTTGAAAAGGAGGAAAAATTAATATTTTTTTAAATATCTACACAATGGTTTAGATGTATTATCAATGAAAATTGGCATCTAAGAAAATTTTCCACTGAGAAAAGACAACTATAAAATAAGTGAACCTCAATAGTTGAAGGTGAGGGTAGGCAATTGACCAAGCTAATTAATAGTGCAACACCAAAATAATTTTTTTTGTCTCATGTTAGTACTAAGGTAGGGAATTTTGGGAATTAGGTCTTATAAAGTGAACATTGGTGTGTAACTCCACATTATCATTTGTGTGTAGGTAAATAATATAAAGAGAGAATAAATTGATTAATAATCACATTAACCAATAAATTATTAGTTATTGGTTAGAAGAGTGGTTATAGGAGAAAATCTTAAATATGTGTAATTCATGTTATAGTAGATAATATTGAACATGATGAACCAATTAATTTGTTTTAAGTTTATAACTCTACTTCATATCTTATTTTTAATAAAATCAAACTATAAAACTTATATGGTGATCATCTCTTAAATTTTGGATACAGTACACACAAACCAATTTTATGTACAAATAATTAATTTTAAAAAAATTACAAAACTAAAAGTTTCTTATCAAATAAGTTTGCATAGTACCCACTAGCAAGTGTCATGTATAAAACATGGAAAGACCATGTTTTTTATTAAGGGTAAAGCAAGTTTTGAAGGGATCTGAAACCCTGTCATAAGGATCCACACAACCAACCAACAACAAAACCTCAAAAAAACACAAACCTAAACCAAATTAGACTAGACCCAAAAAAAAAAGAAAAAAAGAATGGTCAAACAAAGCTCTAACGTGGAAAGATAATGTTTTTGATTAGTAAAGCAACATTAACTATGGCACTGGCCCTTAACATCAAAGACTATCAACAACACATTAACAACATCAAGAAAAGGGTGCAAACTCTTAATACAACAACCCACATGTAGTGAGAGAATAACAAAGCATGAGAGCAAGCACCCAAACAAAAAGGTCGAATAGGCAAACAAGAAAGCCTATCAACTAAAAAACAACCCAAACCCAACTCAAGGAGGGGTAGAGACACCTAAGCCTTGACAAGGAGGGGTTTGGGGGAGGGGGGAGGACTTTCCCTTCCACCTGCGACAAACCACAGTCCAAATGATACTATCATTAGGACCATCAAGAGAGAGATCAAGCGAGGAGGATCTCACACAGTTACAATCAGTAGCGGCAGCAAAATGTTGTTGTAGGACCGCAACAAGCTGCAACAAAATAGCGCCAAGTTGCTACAAAGGAACAACATCAAGAGCAGAATCGATAGGAGTAGAATGAGGTTGTGAAACCTCAAAGGCAGAAGGAGTGGCAACATCAACATCAACAGTAAGATGCACCTCATCTCAGAAGGAGAACTCATCTTCATGAGAGGAGCCAACTAAATCAGAATCAAAAGCATAGATAGTCAAGTGGTCAATAGTAGCATCTTTCCACCAAGTAGCAGGACCCTTATGACACGAAATAGAGCAATCCAAAGCCAAATGACTTGTGGAGAAGCATTTTTGGCAGCGAAAAGGGAGGCCCTCAAAATCCAACAGTTGTGTCCAAGGCCTGTCTCCTACCATGAAAACCACTTCTCTTGGGAGAGGCGAAGAGACGTCAACGTCGACTAAGATGCGGGCAAAGGTGGAATGGCCCATTGAGGACATGGCATCATCAACCTTTAAAAAGTGGCCAATAGAGTTACCAATGGTCTCATAGCAAGAATACTCCCAGAAAATGGAGGGGAAGATTCGGAAGGCGAACCCAAACTGGACGCACGTTAAATGGTTCGATTAGAGGATTGAAAGAAGTTGTCTGAGGCTTTACAGAGAGAGGGTGAACTCCCCAAGCCCACAACTTGCCCAAAACTAAATCCCGATCAACTAAAGAAGCAAAGGCAGCAATGAAAAATCCTTAGCACAAGGAAAGAGCTCAATACTATGAACAACCAAAGGCTTCCAGGAGTCACTCACCCAATGATGGAGGTCCGGTAGCGAAGGCTAAAACTCAGAGAATCTGCACACCAGAGCACAACATTGGTAGAACCTAATGTTGTACTCAACATCCTGCCCACAAATCACCCCAGAGGAGGACTTGGCACAAGAAAAAGGACGAACCCCCTTAAAGAGTTGGGCAATAGATCTGACAACACGAGCAAAGCTGCGTTTACCAGCTGAAAAAGGTCGGGGCAGAACCCTAGCACCCACAGTAGGGTCATCCTCCATAGTACATTTCCCGAAAGAGTAGCAGCTCCACAAGCCATAGAAGCATTAGCAGCAGCATCCACCGGGAGGGCATCCACAGGGGGTGGGGGAGAGGGAGGGCAAAACCATTCACCGTCGGGCCAGAAGCATCAGAAACAGGGGCATCCACGCAAGGGGGACCAGAGCCATCCATCGCTCTGGTCTGGGCGGGCAAAACAAACGCGAGTATGAGGAGTAGGGCACGAACCAGGATGAGCGTAGGCAACCAACCCCCCCACACCAACAGCGGAACCATCTGTGGCACCCACTGGCAGAGGGGGAAGGCGGGATCCAACCGCATGAACAGGTGTATTCAAATTCCCACGGGCGAGAGAAACGTTTGCAGGAGCAGCGGCAGCGTGAGACATTGCAACAGAATGTTTATAAGTGTTAAAACAATCGGTGACGTGAAGATTGTTGAATCACCAAAGGCTTTCAAATTCTGCATGTGGAAAGACAATGTTGAATCTATCTTTTTTCTGCAATTTTCTTCCTTCTATTTAAAAATTAATTAATAATCATACTTATACCAGAAGCAATGGAGTGCTTTGTTTAAAGAGTTCTCTGGTTTATAATCATAATCTTAGTTGGAAAGAGGCTAGTTTTAGTTGTGGTATGCAGAATGGTGTAATTATTGATTCCATTAGACAAATTAACAAATTATTTTAAAGTCTTAATAGAAAGATAGATGACTTTTAACATATTTATAAGGCTTTACTTCAACATATTTCTTAGATGTCTTTCTTGTTTTCTCAGATATGAGTTTTATCCAAGTATGGACCAGCTTTAGCAGGTCAGGGAGCAAGTTTTGAAGTGCCAACTTGATAACAAACTTAGTCAATCTTTTAAATGTTATATACCTCTACGATGAGGTTGTTTTATGCTCCAGCATTGTATGTAATGGGTTAACATTTTATGGCTGCTTCTTTGTAATGGTGTTTTACAGCTTTGTAATGATGTTTTACACTTCTTTAAGGAGGTTTCCTTTGCTGGACAATACTGTATGTTTTTGTTTCGAGTCCGAAGTTGATCCTCTGTTATGGTGTTGGATTGTAAGGCTGGTGAAGGTACTCTGCATGTAGTTTTTTTTTTAACCTTATTACCTAAAATTATGTAATTTTTTCACATTGATTCAATCAATATTAAAAAATGATAAAGAACTCTTTTTAATTATGAACAGAAAATAACAAGCTAACAATTTCAATATCATAACCCAGAAGACAATTTAACCAAGTAGCATGCAACAGGTTTACATAATCACAAAGACACAAATCCTTATCCATATGAAGGAATGTATGGTATGATAACATCCCAGAAACATAAAACCTTTCATTACTCACTTGTAAGACATAAAACATAATTGTTCAATCTTATCTTGTTCAATGTAAGTTTTGATCTATAAAAATCATCTGCACAAACAACTTGCAGCTTCATTACAAGAAAAACCAACAGAGATGCATTGAATTATAAAGTAGATTGTCCCCATACCTAGGTAAAAATAACAGTCTAAACACTGTTACCCACACAAATTTAAAGAACTGAAACTGTAATAGTATTTCAGATGTTTCAGAAAAGGATCCTAAAGTTAACAAATCCGGCTTGGTAGGTGCAAAGATCATATTGATGATTTGATCAGAATTGAGCTCCTTATATATGGTGTTCAAATCATCTACAATCTTTAAAGTTTTCCTTCACCTCAACCAAGGTTTGTAACTTGAAAATTATTACAATTAAACAAATTTTTGAAGTAAAACCTATATTATCACTTAAATTCTCAGAAGAAGAATGAACAAAAACTACGAATCCTGCGTAAAAGTAGGATAAAATACCAACCCAAGAAAGCATTATCATTCACTCCACAGCCATTCTTGTAGTAGAAGTAGTTGTTCTCCTCCTCCTCATATTATGTGAAACAGCAGCACTGTTCAACAGAAGAGGGGTGAAAGTGATCACACATCTAACAATCCCCAAAATCTTCTCTGTTAAATCTATCAACTCCCCAAACTTAGATAGTGGTTTTTTGAGCACCACCATGAATGAAAACTTCAAAATCTCATTCACAAAACCCATTGCAAAATAAGAAAAATATGACACAGAAATTAATTCAGTGTTTAAGAAAATTGAAGAGTAAAGGCAATATTTGTTTGTATTGAAACAAAGTAAAAGCAGTAGAAAACCTGGGGTTAATAGAAATGAGGACACGATGTGCTCATTGCCGACCAGCGTGCAATAAAGGCTTTTTTTTTGGGGTTATTTTTCTCGCTATATCCAATTAAATAAAACGCTATGTCGACATATTATACCTCACAAATTCGATTGTATCGACATATTAGTCATTATTTTATAGTTAAAAGCATTAATAGCACGGTGCCTTTTTTATTTGTTAAAATATTTGACTTTTGATATCTACCATGGAATTTGCCTTCAAAATTTAAATTCTTTTATGAGGATTTCTTATCCTTTTGTTAAAATATATTATGTTTTTCTAAATATATCTCTCCAAAACGCAGATTAATTTAGAGTTTGTTCGGTTTATATAAGAGTTGTTTTAATTTTATTCTAAGATTATTTTATATATATGAATACATAAATCTTAATTTTATATAGAAATTTATTATTTATTATTTTCATTAGTAGATATATTTGTTGTTTTCAATGTAGTGAGTTATATTGTTTTGGGTATTTATAATGTTTAGGGTCAATGAGTATCTTTAGGTAACACTAAGTTCATACATGTAAATTTTGATACGGGCTTTCTAGTAAATAGAAGAAAATTGTCATGTAATAAGAGTGTAATTGCATATTTAGTAAGGATTTGTTTTGAAAAAGAGGAGCAATTAATATTTTTTTAATATCTACACAATAGTTTAGATGTATTATTGATGAAAATTGGCGTCTAAAATTATTTTGCATTAAGAGGGGACAAATATAAAATAAGTGAACCTCAGTAGTAGAAGATGAAGGCAATAATTAACCAAGCTAACTAACAATGCAACATCGAAATAAGATTACTTGGCCCATGATTGCACAGGGGAATGTTGGGAATCGGATCTTATACATGTGAATATGAGTGTGTACTCCACATTATTTTTTTTTTTATCGATAAAAGGCCGAAGCCAAAATTTATTATTTTTTATAAAAAATATTACATCTCCATTCAGTGTGGGCACCGGTAGAATAGAATGGAGATAAGAAAACCTCCGATCTAGCCCAGATCCCTTCTGGGATCAGATATTATAACCAACTGTACATTTTTACAAATCCTCATCAGAGGATGGAGGCTGACATATTAAGACATTTTAGATTCTTTCTGTACATAAAAACTTTCAGCACTTTCCAGTTGAATCCATCTTCCCAACTTTGGCTAATCCACTAATGCTTCGAGCTTTAACTTCTGTCCTGTTTCCCGAATCTGCAAAACCTTATTGCAACTTACTTTGCCAGATTGTTAGAAGCATAGTAAACATAATAATTTGCTGCAATCATACAATGAATAATTACATCTTTCTATTTATGTAAGAGAATTATAGCCTGGATATCCCTTAGCTTGAAACCATCTTAACCTTTTGGGTTTCAATTTAAGAGATTATCCAGGCTACAATTCTGCCTACTAATGGAAAGGATCAATTTCTATCAGATTCTTAATTACTTTTAACTCTGCAGAGATCAGATTCTCCCAAACATAAATATTTTCATATGCATATGTATGTGTATTTATATGCCAATATGCGAAAAAATCTATCATTGAGTCTGCCAGGATAATAAGAATATACAGATGCACACAAAAATAAATATGCCTGGAGAAAGGAGTGAAACAACAAAAGGGCAGAGGGACTGTCCAGATGCTTTCATCAATAGAACCAACTAATTATCTGAATCCATTACTAAGTCTGGGTTAACCTCTACTACCCTCCACAAAACCTCAACAAAAAACCTGCCACCCATTCCTCAATCGTTTGAAAGAACCCGAATAAACCCTACACGATATAGACAGGGTATCTCAAAATCGAGATAAATCGAATGCTAAGCTATTCTGTAAAATCCTCTACTGTCATGCAAACATCGAGACAGAAACCAGAAATATCTATCCCAGTTTTAAAACAAGGCTTGTATCCTAAGTTAGAAATATTACCAACTCTAACCGATATGTAGAATCTTGAAGACCGAATATCAAAAAAAGCCAGTAACCATAGCTCGAAGACACATAGCCTGGCAAACCCAGATTGCCATTAAAAGATATGATTTAATCCTTATTTAAGTCTATACCTTCGCAGCCCAGGACCATCTTAACTCATATTACATGCATTGGATGGATAACCTGCAAGAGCCAGAACAGAGAAACCAGACTTCTACCAATCACCCCTCTACACGACTGAAACACCCCTGGCACCCACTCACAGACTTGGTAGTCAAGGAATCGGTTAGGAGAAAGTATGCAATCATATATGAAGGTTCAGATATGGATCTATATAAATATATATATATATTTATATATATACATACTCATATATATATAGATTCTGTATATATATATATGTATATATGCGTGTGAGCAATTGTGTAAGTTTCTATTTACACCCACACATACACACACATATACATATATATATGAGAATATGAATATATGTATATATATATGATTGTATATATATACACATATCTATATATATGAATATATATATATGTATATATTTATATATATGTGAATACATCATATACCATGAATCAATCCGATGAATATGGGATTGACTATAAATATATACATATATATATATATATATATATGTGAGTACATATATATATATATATATATATATGAATCTTAGTATACCAAAATACTGATATAAGGAGGCTGTGGCCACCCTTCCTAGAGCTTATAAATGTGGAGCTAGGAGAGGACTAGGAGAGGAAAGATATGAAGGGGTGACACGGCCATCACCTAAAATTAATCCATGGGGCTATCCTTCCTAAAAACATACGAATTACCATCTGCCCCTAAATTGGCTAACTTGTCTGCTATAGAATTGCCTTCCCTATAAATATGTTTAATCGAAGTTTCCTCAAAGTATTTGATCAAATCCAGAATACTTTTTAATTCCGCTTTCAATTTCCAGTTTGACACTTCCCTAGTCCTGACTGCATTTATAGTTAACGACGAATCCCCCTCTATTTCTAGATATTTAATCTTGAGTGATTTAGCTATAATCAATCCCTCCCGCAATGCTGAAAACTCAGCCATGTTATTCGAAGCCAAGCCAATAGGCTTATTAATGCTAGCTATCAGTACACCGTTATCTTGATGAATAGCACACCCTATACCTGCTAAACCAGGATTCCCACGAGAGGCACCATCAAAGTTTAGCTTAGCCCAACCCTTTCGGGGGGGAGCCCATTTTGTTAGCTTCCTATCTATCTCAGCCTGCTTACCTCCACTCCCAATAAACGGGGGGATTATCAAACCCCTCCACTTAGATCGAAGAACCTCATCCCATCTGGTTAAATTAATAGACTTTTCCTGTGCATGTCTTAGTCTATTATTGACTTTTTCCATAATTGTTGCCTCGATCTTATTTAGAAGTGATTCCACCCTCAATTTTGATTCTTTAAAGATCCGCCTGTTTCTCTCCTTCCAAATTTCCCATATGAGAATTGCCGGCGCAATTTGCCACACTAAGTGGTATATATCCTTTGTGTGGGGAGGTTGCCAACTAATCAGCCATTCTGAAATGTCCCTAGGTCTCGGTGTCGGCCAGCCAAGGCTTGAGCAAAGCCAATCCCAACATCTCTAACTGAAACTACAATTAAGGAGCAGGTGATCCACATTTTCTTCCTCAGATTCGCAAAGAGGGCATCTCGATGGTCCCATGAATCCTAATTTTGAGAACCAATCTGAAGTAAGAATCCTTTTTTGGGAAGCTGCCCATGAGAAGATACCAGCTTTGGGTAGACCCACGTTATTCCAACATAGGCTAATCGGAATATTAGGATTGGTTGCAGCTCTTCTGAGTTTCAAAAGTGAGTAACCTTCTTTGGCTTTATAAATGCCCGATGAACTACCCGCCCAAATTATCCTGTCTTTCCCACTATGTAATGAAAAATGCCTATGCCTCAAATTATTCCAGAGGATTTCCTTGTCTGCATTTGTCAAGTTCATCTCATCAAGGGGTTTCCACTCCCAACCCAAAGCGGGGTCATTGGATATAAGCTTGATATAATCCTTAACAAACCTGCCCCTGATTGATTTGCAATGTTCTATACCTTCTTCGCTTATTCCTGTTTTGTCTAGGGTTGAATAACCCCCCCACGAGTCTTCCCAGAACAATGCCTCTGATCCTTCCGCAATATCCCAAGTTAGATAATCTCTTATCACCTCTCTACATTCTAGCATAAAATTCCAAACTTTGGATCCCTTTGGCAGTATTTTCGTCCTTAGTATACTATCAGGGTTGGAATTAGTGAGATATTTAGCTTTGAGGATCCTTACCCATTTAAGATCCGGTTCCGAGTACATTTTCCAGACTAACTTCGCCCCCAGAGCCATGTTTTGAACCCCCAAATCTTTGATGCCAGCTCCCCCTATATTGATAGGCTGGCTAATTTTATCCCAAGAGATTAACGCAAATTTCTTTTTGTCTGAATTCATATTCCAAAAGAACTTCCTCATCTTTTTTACCATTTCTAGACGAGCACCTTTAGGTAATTGCTGGCAGGACATTTGGTATATCGGGATAGCTGCCATAACAGCTTTTAGTAATGTAATCTTCCCAGCCGAAGATAGGCATTTGTTCTTCCAAGAATCCAACCTGAGATCCATCTTTTCAAGGATTCCTTTCCATAATGAATTTATATTGTTTCCCTTATCCATCGGAATCCCAAGATATTTACAAGGAAGTTTCCCTTTATCAAACCCTAATATATTACAAATATCTGTCTCTATGTTTTGCGAAGTGTTAAAGAAGAAGATTTCCGATTTATTCTTGTTCACTTCCTGACCAGAAGCTAATGCATAAATGTCAAGAATCCTTTTGAAAGCCATGGCTTCAGACCTATTCGCACATCCCATCAGCATTGTGTCGTCAGCAAACTGCTGGTGGGTTATGGCCTCCATTCCATTAGTAATTTTAATGCCTTTGATAATCTGATTCATCCTAGCACTTGAAATGATTCTCCCAAGGCCCTCTGCCATTATGATAAATAAGAAAGGGGATAATATACTCCACATTATTGTTTGACTTTGTGTGTAGGTAAATAATATGAGAGAAAAAAGTTATTAATAATCACATTAGACCAATAAGTTGTTCATTAAAAGAGTGATTATAGAATTAAACCATAAATATATGTAATTTATGATATCATAAATAATATTGAAGATGATCGACTAATTAATGTATTTATGTCTTTGACTCTACTTCATATCTTATTTTTAATAAAATCAAACTATTAAAATTAAATGTTGATCATCCCCTAAATTTACATGAAGTATGTACAAACCAATTCTATATACAAACAATAACTTTTCAAAAAGAAAATTACAAAACTTCAAAAAAACCAACAAATTATCATAACTCATAAGATGATTTAATTATTATCCTAAGTTACAAAACCTTATAAAAGAGATAAGAGAATGGACCAATATAGTTTACATAATCACAAATACATAAATTGTTATTCATATTAAGAAATGTATGGTATGATAGAGAAACATAAAACTTTTCATTACTCACTTGAAGACAGAAAACATAATTGTTCATTATTATCTTGTTCAATGTAAGTTTTGATCCATAAAATTTGAATTTGCAACTTCATTAAAAAAAACCCAATACATCATTAAATGTTATTAGTCACTGATTGGACCTATGATCTCGGGCAAGCCCAGAGGTTTTCTCCTTTCCGCTCTTTCTTATCGGCATCCACACTGAACAGAGATTATAATACTATTTATTAATAAAATATGACTAAGACCTTTTACCGAACCAAAAAAAAACCAAAAAAACTAATACATATGCAATGATATTTAAATTAGTTTCTCCTCATAATATAATAAAAAACATTGTTACCCACAAAAATTTAGTTAACTGAAATTGTTATAGTATTTGAGACGTTTCAAAAAAAGGATCCTAAATTTAACAAATCTAGCTTGGTAGGTATTAATTATCAAGAGTAAATTTATCAAGGTATTAATTATTGGTAGGTATTTCTCTTTTGGGGTTTGTATGTCACTACCTCCGATTAAAGAAAACATATATGTCGACATATTATACCTTGCGTATTCATATAATATCAATATATTAGTCATTATCTATGGTTAATAAATGTTGAAATATTTTGACTTTATATCCACCATGGAACTTGCCATCAAACGTTATTATTTGCTTGAGAATTTCTAGTCCTTTATAATTGTAAAGAAATATAAGTACCTTAAGAAATATATTAGGTGTAGATTAATTAAATTGCATAATAATTAAATTTAAGTTTTATGATATAAGAGTTAAGATTGATATTGATAAATAAAAGTGATAATAAATATATAAATAAAAAAATTTAATAAAATAAAAGTATTTAATTTTAGATTTGACATTCATTTAATTATGATAGATGTTGTAAATAATTTATTAAATTATTTAAGATCTTATAATTTATTAGATAATGACGTTTGAATAAGAAAATTGATCTTTTAAAATTTGGGTTGATTTTGAATGTGAAATTGATTAGGATGAGAGTGCGTCATGGGATTGATTTGGGTCATGAAAATCTATGGTTGGAAGTGTAGTAGCATGGAAGCCTTTTTTAGTTATTAAAATATATGGCTTTTATATCTTCTATAGAACGTGCCTTTACAAGTTATTCATTGGACTTCTACTTCATTAAATTGTTAAAAAAAAAAATTAACTAAATGTGGCTACAAAATATCTTAGAGAATTAATTATAGTTATTTTATTTTACTTTAGAATTATTTTATTTATGCACAAACACATAAAATTTTAATCTTTATTTAAAAATTATTTTATTTTTTATGTAAAATGTAATTAGTTTTTTGAAAAAGTATCATTTATTATTATTTTTTTAATTGTAGTTCACTTACAAATATTTTTCTCATATGAACATCAACATGAGACCAATACAAGCTCTTATGAGCACAACCATGAGACTAATATCAACTTCTTTCATGTGGAAGACCGAGAGTCGCAACTTAGAAATCCACTTTATTTAGAAACCACTTCTACATTTGATGTCAACTATGAAAGACCAAGATTCACAACTTAGAATTCCATATTAATTCTCTCTTGAGATTTGAACTTGGGTCTCCACAATAAGAACTCAATGCTTTAAGCAACTAAGCTCAACCCCTTGAACTATCATTTATTATTTGGATAATTTTATTTTTTAATATTTTACTTTCAAAATGTGAGGTAGATTTTATATTCTTATATGTTACTTTTAAAAATTTTGATTTTTTAGTTATAATTTTATTTCTTAAATATATATCAATAGTCATTTTTTTTTGCTTTTATGTACATGATGACATATCTATTGATTTTAATCAAATAAGGTCTTTAAGTATATATTGGATTTAGATTAATTAAATAGTAAAATAAATTATATTATTTTATGATATAAGGAGCTGACATTGATATAAATAAATAAATGTGATAATAAATACAAGGAGTTTAAAATAATAAAATAAATGTATTTAATTCTATATTTGATATCAATTTAATAGTGAATATGTTGTATAGTAATTTATTGAATTCTTAAGATTTGAGAATATATTAGATATCGATGATTGAATAAGAAAACTAATTGTTCAAAACTTTTGATGGATTTCACATGGTAAAAATGATCGCAATGAGAGTGCATTGTGAAATCAATTTAGATTTTTCAAATTGATCCATTGTCTATGTAATCACTCTTCTAGTGTCTATGACTCATAAATTGGCTTGTTTGCACACCTAAAGTTATAAAAAGAAATTAGTAGTTTTGATAAACACCTTCGAGGAGCTTACTTTAACCCTTGGTCAAACCATTAGAAAAAAATGTTTAATGGATTTTAAATTATGATCAAGAGATGTCAAATAATCATGCAATATGCCTAATCACGTGTTACTATAATTTTTTAATGATAAGTTTGATACTTAATCTAATATTTCGCTAAATGAGATTTCTCAATATATTCCATATTGTGATAATCATAATGGATTATGGTTTGTCCTCTTATACAATGACCTAAAGTATAATTTAAAAAAAAAAACTTATGCTCAAGTTAGTGGGTAATGATAATCAGTTGGAAAAAACATGTGCCTAATTTTAAAATTTGAATTTAAAAATGTGCATGTGTCAATCTCATGCCAAAGAATTGAATGAGGGTAGAAAAAATGAATTTTTAAATCATGTCTAAGCCCTTGGGATGTGGGAATTAAAATAAGAAATGTTCAATTACTTTTTCTAAATTTTAACTAAAAATGTACAATAGTTGTTCTGGGCAAAGCATAAATTGGATAAAAGTGTACCCAAACCAATTGGAAAAAATGAAAGGTATATAGTGTTCACCATATTACATTTTGACTTGGATGTGAAATATTATGAAGATTAATTCCAAAGTAAAATAAGTACTCAACTTGAAAGTAACTATTTTTACACTCATAAAATGATAGAGGAATGGATATTTCTTTTAAACATTCTTTCAGTTGCAATTAACATTTTTTCTAAAAATTGTAAAAGTAGAAAAGATTCCAATAAGTAGCATTTGACAATCATTTGATATTTATACACTAGCATAATTATATAACAATGTCAACAATCTCTTTTGAAATAAGACACACATTCAGGGAAGGAAACACTGTTGTGGATGCCATAGTGGCTTTGAGCCTGGGGATTGGCGACCTTGGATGTTGGAGATCAAGGGAGTGTCTACCCACAAATGTTCAAAGACTCCTTAAACAGGAGAGAAAATCCAATAAACGTGATTGAATGACAAAAAATGGGAAATTTGGCTTCTAGGTGTCATTCTTTGCTCGCTCTTTCTAGTATAGAGGATGGGAGGTAAAGGTGGAAAATTTAAATTATGTGGTCGAGAAATGAATTTAAAACACTTAAAGGGCTAGATGTAATAGTGGTGCTCCTAATAGAAGGGCGATCCCTTAATATTGGGTTACACTTTTTAGCTAAACTTGACATTGAAATCAACATTTTGCATCAAATCTTTACTTTCTAAAACCTATAGCAGCTAAACCATTAAGAATTTGAAGATGAAGTAAACTACTAATTTGTGAGATTTTTCATATAGATTATAAATATATATTTTTAAAAATAATTAGAAATTAATTGTCCATATTGTTATGTAACTTTTAATAGCTCAATATTTACAGTAATCAACATTTTTCAGAAGTGACATTTATTTGGTAATGCATAACATTTTTTATAGCAAGAAGGAAATTCTAATTTTTGAAATATAGAATTGTCATACCAATATCTAGTGAATGGATATTTTTTCATAATTTTTTGTTACATATGTTTTTTTTAGTTAATTTTTGAAGACAAGAGTAATTGTAATTTGGACATAGGTGTATTTCGTAATCCATAACATTTTTTGTATGCATTTGAATTAACTTATTCTATTTGTGTTGAAATGAGGATATCAATACTTAAGGAAAAGATTTTTTTTTTACAATTTTTTTCTCTATTTTTCAATTTTTCCACATGTGAGAAACACAATCCTTAATGTTCGATGAAAAAACTACATTCATAAGAAATAAAACATAAATATATTAATAAAATTAAATATATTAAAATTTTACTAGAAGCAAAGGGCAAGGATTGAGTGGTTGCAAGCAGGAGATAATAATATTGCTTTCTTCTTTCATTTTGTGAGAGCTAGGAGACGTGGCAATTCTATCCTTGTCCTTGTCAATGATAGGGGTGAACAATTGGCTTATTTGCATGATATCTCTAGAGAGGTTGTCCATTACTTTGCTTCTCTTTTTACAGAAGAAGCTCAGGGAGGCTTGGAGGAGGAAGCTCGAGTCTTCGCTTGCTTTCCTGCTCTGGTCACTAGGGAGATAGCTTGCTTTCCTGCTCTGGTCACTAGGGAGATGAATAAGCATCTTATGGTGATATCACACTTGATGAGTTGGAAAGGGTTATTTTCCAAATGAAGAAAGGGAAAGCTCCTGGGCCAGATGGTTTCCCCATTGAATTTTTTCAAGAATTTTGGGATATTATTAGGATGGACTTACTTGAGGTGGTTCAGGAGTCCCAAAGATATAAGCAGATGCTTTGTGCCTTGAACTCTACTTTCCTGGCGCTTATCCCCAAGTGTGAAGGTGCTAATCGATTAAGTCAATTTCGCCCCATAGCTCTTTGCAATGTCATTTATAAAGTTATCTCCAAACTACTTGTTGATAGACTAAAAAAGTGGTTAAAGTATCTAATTTCGGAGGAGCATAGTGGCTTTGTGGAAGGACGACAGATTCTATATGGGGTGGTTATTGCTACTAAAACTATTCATTCTATGGTTGTTTCCAAGGATAAGACTATGTTCATCAAACTAGATATGGCAAAGGCCTATGATAGAGTTAGGTGGTCCTTTCTTTGAAAACTTCTTGGTGCCTTTGGGTTTGCTATGGATTGGATACAATGGGTTATGAGTTGTGTCCCTTCTACACCTTTTTCAGTCTTGATCAATGGTGATCCCACTGAACTTTTTGGCACTTCAAGGGGTCTAAGGCAGGGGGACCCTCTATTGCCTTATTTGTTTATTTTACTTGCGGAAGGGTTGGGGAGACTTTTGAAGAATAATGTGGAGAGGGGTCTTATCCATGTATGGAGATGGGGAGATGGCATGCCCCTGCAGTCTCACCTTCAATTTGTGGATGATACTACTTTAATGGGTTTGACTCAGATTAGAGAGGACACGAATCTGTGCAAGGTTTTGGATGTCTATCTGGTAGCTTCTGGTCAACTGATTAATGAAGATAAATCTTCCATCTTCTTCTTCAATACACCAAGGCCTATTCAGTTGAAGATTGCTCATATTTTGAGGTTCCAGATTGGCTCTCTTCCCTTGAAGTACCTGGGTATCCCGCTCTCTTTAGGCAGTCTTCCTAGGGAGTCTTGGCAGTACATCATTGACAAGTTCCACATGAAGGTGAACCATTGGACTCATAGGTGGTTATCTTTTGTTGGGTGGGTTCAGTTACTCAAGTCAGTTGTGCAGGCTCTTCCTATTTATAGATGTCTGATCCAGGTGGCCCTGATGGGATTTGTTAAGGAGATGGATGCATTAGCAAGGCAGTTCCTTTGGGCAGGAAACTTGTCTTCTTCGAAGTGGAGCCTTGTTAAGTGGGAGACAATTTGTAGTCCGAAGAAGTTTGGAGGGTTAGGTATAAGGAAGTCTACTTTGACTGGGTTGGCATTGGCAGCAAAGTTGTATTGGAGGTGGTGTGTGGATCAGGATCAAGTTTGGGCAAGGATTTTGGCTCACAAGTATTTGTCGGGAGTTCCAAAGGAGGATATTCCAAGGTACCCTCTTGTTGGAAAGGGTATAGTGATTTGGAGCATGCTTAAGAAGGGAGTGGCATTGATTAAGGAGGGTCTATTTTGGATTTACAAGAGGGGAGAGGAGGCTCTCTTTTGGCTTGACTCCTGGGATGGCTTTCCCCCCATTATTACCCAGAATCCTAATTTGTTAAACTTATGCTAGCAGTTTCTTGTGGCTGGTTGGTCCAGAGTGAATGACTTCAAGACCTTCTCACAGATTGGGCAGATGGAGGTGGCAAGATGGAAGGTCCCTAGTGAATGGCCTGTTGTAGGTATGGAGGAGGAACGTGTAAATTTGTATGGAATTTTGGCTTAAAGGTATTGTAGCTCCCTTAAGGAGAAGGATAGACTGGCTTGGCTCTCGAATCCTAAGGGTGATTTCACTGTTTCTAGTGAATATCAGAAATTGTTGTCCCAACAATTGAATGGTGTGGAGGTTCAGTGGTGGAAATTCACCTGGAACAAATTTTCTTAGCCAAAGTGCAACTACTTTGTGTGGACTTTGGCTTTTAACAAATGCTTAACTTGGGATAATATTTGAAAGCATGGCTTTCAAGGACCTTATATGTGTGTTTTGTGTGGCACTGAAGAAGAGGATTCTTCACACTTGTTTTTTAGGTGCCCTTTTTCCCTTCAGCTCTAGCACTTTTGGTGGGGTGTCTGGAAACACCCTTGTGTTCACGCTTCTTCCCTGGTGGAGTTTTGGTTAAGTTTGGGTAAGCCTCCTACCTTGAATCCTTTTCTCCAGATTGTGTAGAGTATTGGGCCTAATTTTATTTTATGGCAGATCTGGCTAGAGAGGAATCATAGGATCTTTTGAGGAGAAAGGATTTTGGCCCCACAAGTTTGGCACAAAGTAGTGGGAATGATCCAAGAGACGGTGGAAGCAAAGTGTGAGGTGATGTTTCCTCTAGATAGAGGGGATGATGATATTGTGGGCAGAATGGGTTTTCAAGGATTGTCTCCAGTTTCTACTTGTGTTAGGAGAGGTGGACGTGTGAGGAAGAAGATTTATAGGGAGGGTAGATGGTTGCCCCCTCCTATGGATTTCTTGAAAATCAATACTGATGGTTCCTTGCATGGTAATCCTGGACCAGCTGGGATTGGTGGGGTGGGCAAAGACTGGTCAGGTAAGGCTATTTTCTTATTTTATATTCATAAAGGGCAACAAAGTAACAACTTTATGGAGGGGATTTCAATTCTTTATGCCCTTGAATGGGCCTATGCTTTGGGGTGGTGTAAGTTTATCTATGAATCATATTCACAGATTATTGTCAATATGTCGATTGAGAGGAGGATGACTGATGTGAACTGGCAGCTTGCATTGGTAGTTCAATAGATTTTATAGAGTAGCTCTAGGATGGATCAAGTTTCTTTTGTCCATATTCCACATGAGTGGAATAGGGCTGCTGACTATCTTGCCAAGTGGGCTTTTGAGCATGGTGGGGATTGGAAGATTGAGGGTTGGGGGAATCTTTCTCCTGTTTATTGCCAAGATTTAGAGAGGATCTTTGTGGGGGATATAGATGGTTATGATGTTGGGTGATGTTGGTGCCTTTTTTGTTTGAGCCTAGGGCTCTGTGATTTCTTTTTATTTGTCTTTTGTGTTTATCAATAAAGTTTTTACCCCTTTTATTCAAAAAAAAAATAAATTAAATATATTAAAAATTATACTATTTGGAAAGCTTATAATAAGGACTAAATACTTAGAAAACCAAAACCTCTAAATGAGTTCATTTGAGCCCCCAAAAGCTGATGTAAAAGTGGTTTTTTATCAATATTTTGATAGGTGCGAAGGAGACTCCATTGCAGGTATGATTTAGAAGTAGAGAGGTTCTATCTAAGAAATTTTGATCTAAGAGCCTTTGATCTAACTCTCCTCAATTAATTGCTTCAAATAGGACCAATGAAAACTTAAATTATTATATTTTCTAGAAAATGGATGATTTCAGCAAAAACCAGGATGTACCAAAAAGTGTAAGCTAGTATTGTGGGATCACCTAGAACTAGCTATCAAGTGAAGGACATGGAGTTGAGGTGATTGAGTAACCTAAGATGGATGAAGAACCAAGTGTGCAATAGGGCCACACGAAAAAAGGGTAGGACCCTCATGCTAATGAATAGGTTTGTGGGGAGGTGGAAACTATTAGGTCGACATGGATGCCCTTCTTATGGCCCACTTGGAAGAAAGGGTGTCAACATGGGTGCAATGAGTTGATGGTTAGGTGGATGACGTCTAGTGAGATGATGTGGAAGCATAGTCCATGGTACCACATGCTAAATTGGATAAATGGGTGGGGTCACCTTTATAGTGAAGAGGTTATGATGTTAAGGTGTCCTATCTATGCATGGGTCACTCACGTGGCCACCCTAGAGCACAACTTAATGAATTTGAGAAGTCATCATTTTGCATGCAACCAGGTAGTTGATATGACTATTAAGAGAAAATATAATGCTTTTTAATGCTCGTCTTAAAAATTGTCATTCCCCATGATATAAAATCCCACTGTAATCTCCCTTTTGATTCAAAGGGTAAGGGTTGGCATGTTTGGGATTTATGGCAAGTGTCACTTAATCATTGCATCACCATTGAAAAAATTTTAACTAAGGATTTTAATATCAAGGCTGAGAATTTTATTTTACTGGCTAACTATAGACTATGGGAAAAAGAACAAGCTAAGTCTCTAATTCTCTATGTTATTGTGACGACTTTCACTATGGGTGAGGACAGGGTTAGGATTGAGCCTAACACCCATGCTAAGTTCAAAGGAAATAACACTATTTGGCATATATGTAGAGAAGGAGAGGTGGAACTGTTTATTGAATGCACAAATGATTATGATGATTCAAATCTATCTATTTAGTTTGCTAAGTCCTAGGTAGATAGGAGGGTTATTGTCAATGGAGTTTCATTTGAGATTAGTGAGGAGGTCATTGGGAAAGCAACAAGTCTCTCCATGAGGGGGAGAAAATGGAAGAAGTAGAGAAGAGTTATGGACAGTGAAAACCTAGCCCAATTCTTTAAGGAGGAGGAGGAACTGGTCAAGCTTCATGGTGGATTTAGTCATGCCAAATTCTTGAAACCTTGAAGTGAGGTTTTTCTAATTAAAATGATTTGTTTTTTACCTTAGAAGGAAGATTCAAAGTATATTACTATTACCATCTTCCTCTGCTTAATCATTTTCAGAACCATGACCTTCTTTCTCTGCCATTTTTTCTACTAACTTCTCTTGAAATTTTTGTTCATGATGCTCTATATTTGGCCAAAAATCATGGCAGGAAACCTATTCCCCTCTACCAAGGCCTAATTTTTTGTTTGTACCACTTCCACTTGGCCCTTTCCCTACTGAGATGGCTATCAATTACAGAAACCCCTAATGCCCTTAAATATTCATGCTCTGACTCTCTCCCCATAGCTACAATTCCTGATTCCCCATGGACTAACAAAAAGAAACACCTACAAATTCTTTCTACTGCTAAAGCCCTATCTCACCCTATCTCCTCAACTACCACTACCCTTGGCTTGGTGACAAAAGGTAAACTCTCAAGTTCTATGTCTAATATGAAGAAGAAAAGGAAATGCCAAAGACCCTCCCCCATAGCTAAAAAGCACAAAATTACCATTCAGAATATGGTTAGTGATGAGGAGGAGGAGGGTGTCGAAGGTGACAGTAAGAGAGGAAGTTCTAATCGTTGACGCTAAAATAAGTTGGCAAGTCATATGATGAATAATATTGAAGGCAAAGAATTGGTTAATTATGAGGAAGAATCGAAGGAGGAGGAAGCAGTTGATAATGAGAATGTTAAGGAGGTTGAAGATGAAGTGGAAGATAGCATGTGGAAGGCAGAGATTTTGAACAAAATGACTAGTGACAACTTTGAATATAGTGGGAAGAACAAATCCCTGAACATGACCCAAGATGCAATGCTAGAAGAGGTTGACAATTGATAGGGGGGGAGCATGCACAATTGTGTCAATTATAGGACCACAACAAAGGAATTAGAGGCCCTAGGGAAGAAGGTGATGGAGATAGAGAAAAAGATGATCAACATCTCTAAGTTTAGTATGAGGGTGATGCATAGCTCTGCCACTTCTTTGTGTCTGGTGCAAAAAAAAAGTCTTGGGAAAAGATGTTGACAATGAAGGGAATTACAAGGAACTATTCAAGTTCCTTATTGATGATTGGAACCATGTGCTTAAATAGCCACTATTTGGTTGGGTCTAGCTTTCTAGTCCTTTTTTATTTATGTTGTTAATACTTTTGTATCATTTTAAGTCTATCTAGTTAAGATCTTCGTTATTTTTTATACTTTTTTGTTAAGGTTTTTGTTCATTAATGTTCTATTAATGTTAATGTTGTCGATGGGTTGTTAGTGTAAAGAGTCGACACCCTTGTTTTGTTTCTTTTAATATAAAAAAATTTGACAACGGTCTCAAAAGAAACTCAAAAACAAAATTGTTAGGATGGACCAAGGTGGCATGAATCCATAAATGTGTGACAT
This sequence comes from Cryptomeria japonica, assembly GCF_030272615.1. Taxonomy (NCBI): domain Eukaryota; kingdom Viridiplantae; phylum Streptophyta; class Pinopsida; order Cupressales; family Cupressaceae; genus Cryptomeria; species Cryptomeria japonica. The sequence goes on along the minus strand of NC_081409.1, from coordinate 294,645,481 downwards.
TAATCTAACTATTGTAATCAACAAAGGATCAAGTGTAATATCCCTCAATGGACCATTATAACTATACTCACAACATGAATATGTCATGTAGGACTTACAATAGTTTTTTCTAACCAAATAAGCTTAGTGTAGGGCATCCCTTTAGCCTATAAAAAATCACAACTACAATTATGAAATCTTATCACAAGTAAAATATGCCCTCTAATTGTTGCATAAAAGGATTCTAGGAATTGGATGAGAGAAAAAGTAAATGATAAAGATATCTTTGTGAGAAAACCTTGTGAATCTACAATAAACTGAAAGAAGGTAAATAACATAAAGATAATGCAAACACACAATACATTTTACCTTGTTCCACATTGCTCCTAAGATGGAGCTAAATTAGAGTCCACCCTTGCTCCACTTGATTTTCTATCTCAACTACTTACTTTCTTGATTATAGATGTTGATTTATCAATAAAAAAATCAGCATAGCCTTGGTATGATGGAGGATTTATTAAAAAAAAATGGTAGCATTTACTTGATAACAAAATAAAGGGTGAAGGTCTCGATATATATAGATTCAAAATGAGAGGAATGTAGAGCTAAGACATTGCCAAAAGATCAAGGACTCGCAACAGAGGAGATATCTCAAGCAAGGGGAAATTGGCAAGTGTCAAGAGTGGGTTTGTTGGCAAGGATGACTTAATAATAGAGACTGGCCAAGAAAATAAGAAATTGCGGTAGGATTTATGAAAAAAGCAAGATTTGAATTTTTGCCTACTCCAAGGGAGTTGAGAATTTTAAAATAAGATTAATTAGAAAGAGGAAGATTGGCCCATGCTTTGACAAAATTGAAGGCACCACTTGTGTTAAGTGGGTTTTAAAAGAGTGAGTTGAAAAATGATTGAAAAATTATGCAAGCATGTACATGTGAAGGGGGATGAAATATGGCATATGATGGCGAGTTTTGCAGTTGGATGAACTTTAATTTAGAAAAATGGTATTGAGGAATTAAGGAAGATTAATTAATTAATTAATCAGTAATAAGTTAAGTAATTCATATTAGAGGGATTATGGAGTGGGGGTGATGTTGAATTAAATGAATTAATCAACCTTTAGAAGAAAGAAGAAAATAGTTAATTAAATAAAATTTAATTAATTGCAAGGATAAAGGATAAGTAATTAAGTAATAAAATTATATAATTAATTACAAGAATATAGAAAGATGATGAATTTAGGAAAATGATTAATTAAATATAATAAAAGGTAAATTTTGTGGTGTCTACATTTTTCCCTTCTTTGATATGACATTGCAGCTAATATCTAAGTGGCATCATTTCAAAGAAGAATAAATTATGCCCTAGTTAGCTAAGAAAATAATGGAGGAATGATGTCCCTTCGAGAGGTCAACCAAAATTATTTTTGAGTGATCTCTTGAAAAGAAGAAATGAAAGTTAGAAGTGGATCAAGGACGAAAAATAATGGTAGATAGAGGAAAGGCAGAGAGAAGAAGAGGCAAATGGAAAATGGGAGAAGAAGAGGTGAAGATTAGGATTAAAAAAATAGGATCTACACCTCTATATGGAGTTGTGGGCCTATAAATAAGCCTATACTCAATATATAAAAGTATTCAATATATATCTTGTACCCAAGTCATTTGTGGAATCCAAAGTCCTTATTTGATCTATGTTAGAAAAAAAATCATTTCTATATGTTAGTCTTGTATAATGTATAGTAATATGTAAAATTCTTAATAGTCTACAATTCACTTAATAAACCTTGTATGCAAAGGAAAAGAATCTAATAGCCTACAATTCACTTGATCTATTTTGTTCTATACACTTTGAATATGATTTATGGGTAAGTGCACGAAGATGGTGAACAAAAAGGGGAATATAAGTGGCCACTTTTTTTCTTTAGAAAAATAGGTAAACCTGAACTTCAAAGAGATATTTGAGGGCCATGCACTCAAAACTAGGAGTTGAGAAAAGAATAAGAATTGTAGTACTCTGAATCTAGTTTCTAAACTACTAAAGTTTTTTAAAATTGGATAAGTTTAAGAGGGCAAAACCTCTCACACACGAAAAAATATTCCTGATTTTAAAAAAAAAACATAACATGGTTGTTTTAGTGCGCTGCACAAAATATTGTAGCGTCGTAAATTGTACGCACTTGCTAGGGTGGTACAATTTCACACCTAGTTTAGCACCCGCCTTGGCACGGTTTGCATTTTGCATTACATTTCCCCTTTAGCACTTAATTAATCAAATTAATTAGGTCTAAGGTCCTATTTCATCATCCTTCACATCATAAAGTCGGGCCCTTTCATTAAAGTGTGCCCCTTTTCATGTGATTCCTCCAATGCATCATCTAATCGAAAACCCTAATTAAGTCCTATGTTGAACTTGGGGGCTTGATTTCGGGGGTCAAAACATCTCGAAATCACCTGTAACTTCGGGATTCTCTCTAAAATCATCATATCTGACGGCCCTGAAGATTTGGTTAAAAGTTGTCGAGACCATGGCGCCCGGAGTGCACACGGTCCCAGACATTTTTCCTGAAATTTTAGGAGCACGATCCAATCATAAAATAAAGCTTAACCCCAAAAAATTGGCGGGAGATTCAATCTCTAGGTCGGCCAAAAGACGAAATTGCGACCTAGGGTTTCATACATAAGAGCTCTCTTTCTTCATTTGAAGGGATGGGAATTTTGTTTTCAGGAACCTCATATGCAGCGAAAGAGCAGATCTTTGAAGACTTCAACAACTTTCAACATCCCTCTATCAAGCATTTATCAAATCCATTCATCCATTTAGGGCTTGGAAGACATTGAAGAACAATAGGAGATTACCGACTGAAGATTGGCTTGTACCCCTCCCTTGGGGGTTGGGTATGATTTCATGTTGTTTTCATGTCTTTGCATAAGCTTCAATATCTCATTTATTCATGCTTTAGATCACTTTGCATCTTGATTTAGAGCATTTACATTATCATTGACAAGCAATTAGGGTTTACTTTCTAGGTTGCTCTAGTTTGCTTATTTGCATTTTAGATCTTGCACACACACAAGGTCTGCACACACATTACTTTTACAATACAACTTGGCTATTCGTGGAGGTGGAAATCACCGAAGCGGGGATTTGACTAAGGCAAAACCCTATATAGCCGCCCAAACACCTTTTTCAGATATAAGTGCAGGTTTCGAGACTCGGATGACGCTGCAGGTTGCAGATCCGGAAAAAGCAGGTCGAGACAGCACCCCACACCAAATTGCAGAGTAGAATACCAAGACAGGGGCGTGGGGCGCCCTGGTCCTATCAGGACAGGGGCGCTCAGCGCCCTGGTCCCTGGGACAGAGGCGCTGGGCGCCCTGGTCCTCCTGACAGACAGCATTTTAGATAGTTTTCCAGAGTGCAAAACAACAGTTTCAGGTGCAGTTTCAGGTGCAGAATCAGGACAGTGGCGCCTGCGCCCCCGTCCCGAACATTTCCACTCAGATTTTGACTCCGGGTACGCATTTGCATTTTTGTTTTATCTTGGTATTTACAGCTTTCCATTGTTTAAGTTCAATTCTGCAATCTTGTTATTAGTTCATACTTACATTCTAGGGTTAGGAATTGGACTTGCATAATCTTACCTTTCAATTACAACAAAGGAATAGAAACCCTAATAGGTAGCCCGTGGCTCTCTCTTTCACAAAAAGAAGTAGCCAATTGTGCGATACCTCTAGGCTCTTTCGTATTCCGTAATGTGTGACAAGAGGTAGGATTAGGACATGATAACCTAGTCTCACTTTTTCCCTCACACAAATATATAGTTAGATTTAGTATTTTGCAAAACCCTTTGGTAGGATAATAGGTAAGAGTGCTATCTAGAAGTTGTGTATTGTTTTGTAATTTTCCATTGAGTATTTTTTTATGATTTTTTGAAGTGATCGCATCCTGAAAATTTGGTACCTATCCGTGCACTGGGCATAACTTACATCAAAATAATAAAAAATGAAAACTTTTTTTTAAAAGTGTATAGAATCTAGTGTAGAACAATAATATGTAATTTATTTTGAATTTGGTCAAGTATATCAAAAGTTATTAAAAAAATGGTAGACATATGTCTGTGAGGACTATCAAGGCACTAGTAAAGAAAATTAAAGTTTACTATGCTAATGTTGTCCAAAAATACAAAAAATTATATGGTCAGAAAATTGAGAAGACGTGTGAGATTATGGTGGTAATTTTAGAGATACCCACTTGATCATTTGTAAACCTGATGACGACAAAGTCGATAAATCATGTTGGACGATGAAAAACGTGTAAAGGGACAAAAATGGGGGGGAAATGGGCTTGCAAGTCTTAGGGTCGTTTTCGAATCCTCTTACCAAGCCAAAACCTGAACGGGTTTTAAAAAACAAAAAGTACTATTCGCAGTTCTACATAACCCGTACAGATTATGCAGAACTAAAACCATTATTTTGTGTTTCACAAAACTCGTACGGGTTATGTAGAACCAAAACCATTATTTTGTGTTTCACAAAACCTGTATGGGTTATGAAGACATAATAATGTATGCTTGTAAACTTAGCATTTACTACACATATGTATAGACAAAGACATGTGTGTGAAAAGTGGACCTGTATTTGTATCTGTAATACACAACACTTCAATCAAGTCATTACATGTATGGTTAGACAGATATAAGCATGAATATAAAAACCATGACAAATCGACCCATTACCTTCTAGTAGATGCGAGTTTAGATTGCTCTCATATTTGTATAAGCTATCCAATGACTAGACAACAGCTAAACGAAGGATTTTTATCTATATGAGCATGATATTAAGCTAGATGAATGCAAGATTAATCTAACATGAGTTAAGCAATAAATGAGATAAATGATCTAAATATGTATGTAATGAACCTAGAGCAAAAATAGCATGATAACAATATATTCTCCAGGATTTTTGAATGAGAAATGGGAGCCTGAAATTATAGAAAATTCATAAAGAAACCAACGGCTGAGATCAAATGATGATGAGTGGTCAAGATTTTCCAAGAGGAAGCACAATCCAGGTGAATTGATGTGATTGGATGCTTTTCTCAATTTTAAAGGAAATTGAACTAAAAATAAGATAAAATCAGAAAAAAACTGATTTATTCTCTATTTCATTCAATTTTAATATTTAATTGTTTTAATTGCTTTCTTTGAGATTATCTATCAATTTTAATTTGTTTTTTTCAAGATTATCTCCAATTGATTTCTTTTCTCAATTTTTAATTCTTTCTTGGTCAATTATTCCTTTTTTGATTTATTTCCATTTTTGAAGATTTGTGCTCAATTGATTTATTTAATTAAATTCTTCTTTTTGATGATTTAAAGGCAAATTGATTTATTTAATTAAATATGCTAGGATATTTAATAAAATAAATAAGATAATTGTTTTAAATGATTTACTTGGAATGATCGATTAATTAAATAAATATTTAATTAATATTGGTTGATTAATTTGCCATGTGACATTTGATGATTAAAGAATTAATTGTGTGCTCAAGATTGATTTAATTGCCTTTGGTTAGGACCTTGGTGATGTTGTCGAGATTAGGGGCTCATGGTTTAGATGACCATTTTTAGGGTATTACATTTGAACCCTCTTACCAAGCCAAAACCCACACGGGTTTTGAAAAACAAAAAGTACTATTCGCAATTCTACATAACCCGTACAAGTTATGCAGAACTAAAACCATTATTTTGTGTTTCACAAAATTTGTACGGGTTATGTAGAACTAAAACCATTATTTTGTGTTTCACAAAACCTGTACGGGTTATGAAGACATAATAATGTATGCTTGTAAACTTAGCATTTACTACACATATGTATAGACATACATATATAATATGTGTTTATGTATGTATGTATGTATGTATATATGCATATCTATAGTTATATATACATATGTTTATATAGATATATGTATATATGTTTGTATACGTGCATGTCTCTCTTCTATTCCTCTCTCTCGTCTTCCTTCCCCCATCATTGTCTTTGTCTATTATGAGCCCTAATTATCCTCCTTGAGTTCTATCTCATCTCTCTCCCCCTCACACTTCTCTCTCTGTTGAGTCTCTCACCTTTTTCTCCTTCTTGTTCTCTCTCCACCTCATGTCTCTCACCCTCTCTCTCTCTCTCTCTCTCTCTCTCTCTCTCTCTCTCTCTCTCTCTCTCTCTCTCTCTCTTCCCAATCTCCCTCTCCCCCTCTCCTTTTCCCAATCTCCATCTCTCTCTCTCTCTCTCTCTCTCTCTCTCTCTCTCTCTCTCTCTCTCTCTCTCTCTCTCTCTCTCTCTCTCTCTCTCTCTCTCTCTCTCTCTCTCTCTCTACTTGGTTCCTAGTTATGTAGATCTAAGTCCAAAACGTCTAGTTCTACATAACCCGTACAGGTTATGAGAAATTGTGAATGTTCACATTAGGTTTCGGGTTATGGGAAAATCTTAATATATTTTAGTCCCAACAGCCTAAAAACCAACATTGCAAGTTGTTTGAAGGCACCACTGCTTTTGCACATGATTTTTTGGGATAGTAACAGTAAGGTTTTCATATTTTTTGTCACTTTTGCTTTGAAATGATTGATTTATCTTGTATATTGGATTGTTTTTGAAGTTAATTTATTATTGTTACTTTAGATTATAACAAAGTGATGATCATTTGTTGTTTTTTTGCTATTTGATTGTGGATTGTCATCATGATGTTATGTGTAGGACAATGGGAAAGAACAAGAGAGGAACGAATGAACAAAGAGAGGCAACAAAGGAAAGACAAAGGGAGTGTATGAGGAGATTACGTGAAGGTATGTCATCTAATGCACCTAATGAAATTGATGAACATTCAACAATTGAAATTGATGTGATGAATGCACCAAATCAAAATGATCAACATACCAAATGTATATGATGAATGCACCTAATGAATTCAATGAACATAGACCGTTTGAAAATGATTCGGTGAATGCACATGTTAATAAAATTGAAGAAGATATACCATTTGAATTTGATGTGATCAATGCACATAATGTACTTAATGAAAACAAAGAGTGTGCACCAATCTTAACACCTCTTAGAATAATTCGTAGAAAACCAAAGTTCCTAATAGACATTGACGAAAATATTGTGAAGCCAATGCATGATAAAATTTCCGAAAGAACTTGTAGAAGAACTATTAGAAGAATTCAGAATAACTATTTTGAAAACTTAAATCAAAGTGGAAGATGTCAATTAGTTGTTGAAATGATTAACAATCTGAAATTTAGAGAGACAATGAAAATTTTGGGGTTAAGAACATTCGAAAATAATAGTGAAAGAACCATTGCGAGAAATATTTTTGATGCATACCAAGCCATTGGTTCGAAATCGTGCACTAAAGATGCTAATGTTACTCGACGTGTCCTCACATCAACCATAATGGGAAAGAAAATGAAAAAAATTTGTTTAATAATCAAAACAAGCAAGTCATTAAGGATAACTAGAGCCACATTACACTATACCTTAGAGAGGCGAGAGAAAATCGAGGATCCTAACAATAATTCTCTTTGGGCATCCTTGGGTAGACTCCCATGCAAGGACAAGGTTGTTGTTGATGCACTAAGAATGTTAATTGACAAATATTGGCATGACAACACAAGGGTTTCACCAACCAAAGAGATGTTGTTAGAAGGTGAATTGGAATTAGAAATCGTGAGCCACATCCAAAACACTATTTAGATACAACTCAAACACAATTTTATGAAAGGTTTCTTCAAAGCTTTCATCAGATTAAAATTATTCAAAGATTTTTTGAGATGACAAAACCATTTTATGTTAAGATTAATCATGCACGTACTACATGTTGTTGTAGGGTCCATGTTGAATTTTCCATGCATTATGATATTTATCGCTATATATGTTGTACTTTGCACACTAATGATGTTTTGTAGGAATGTGGTCTACAAGCACCTCCTAAGTCACCGAGAGAATTTATTTCAAGTGTACTATGTAGACGAGATGATGGGTGCATTTACTATAAGATGATGTGTTTGAGAGGTTTGTGTCCTACATGTGGCAGTTTGCAACAGTTGCATAGATGCCTACATCTAGATAGCACACATGAAATTGGTAAGGAAATAGTTTCTATTGGAAAATACAAGTTAGTCACATATGGTGTTAAAGATGGAAAAGAATTAAAGAGGTGTGAGTTAGTGAAAAGGGATATATGTGTAGCTGATTTTATGACGATGTTTCAAGAGAAACTAGTGTATGAGTACATAGGTCACACACATAGAGTTGGGTGGTTAGATGAGCAATTCAAGTTGTATAAGGACACTTTCCCCCTTGGCACTATTGTCTTTGTCATTGATTTTGCTGAGAATTATACACTAAAGCCACAAAATGAAGTACAATCTATGTATTACCACTCTACACAAGTTACGATTTTTGTACACATAGCATTCATGCATGCACATGATAGCACCGAGGAGGATAGAAAGGTTATAAAAGAATATCACTTCTATATCAGCGATGATCATACTCATTCCTCAGAGTTTGTGCAAGGATGCTTTACAATCTTCTAAGGGTTAAATATTCTTCATTACTCAAACCTTCTTGTTGCAACAAATATTCATTTGATTAAATATCGTTGTAGACCTCTTAACAAGGATTTATGGAAAGTTCATGAATCTGACCACGAGGCAATAATTGAGACACTAAGGGTTAGAGTTGATCCATAAGGATCACTTGATTGATTTTGGGCCATCTAGAAGAATAATTCTACAATATGGTAGAATAATTTTGATAATTTTGTATATATCTTTTGTGAAACATTATAACTTCGCTTTTTTGGATGTGCTCTACATGCATATGAGTTGTAATGTGCATATGCAGATGCCAAATTTTGTATATAAAAACATCAATGAGTTGTAGTGTGCATATCTAGATGCTAAATTTTGTATAAAAAAACAACAATGAGTTGTAATGTGCATATCTAGATGCTAAATTTTGTATAAAAAAACAACAACAATTTGTAATTTGCATATTTAGATGAAAAATTTTGTGTATATAAACAGTAATGAGCTTGATCATTTATATTAGATGCCAAATTTTATATATAAAAATGCCCATGGGGCTGATTTGCAAATTTTGAGAGCCCAAATTTGTACCATTTGATTATAAATACATTTGTAATAAATTTGTACCATTTGATTATAAATTTGTACTATTTGATTATAAATAACTGTGTATGATTCTGACATATGTTAAATAACTTGCAAATGGGTATCTGAATATGCAAAAAAAATTCCAAGTGTTTTGGGAAAGTTTTGAGTTGTTGAATTACCCGATTTGGAGGGCTAGTAGGAATAAGCCTCCTAAGTGCAATTTTGTGTATTGGGAAGTGAACCAGTCAACTTGGACATGTGGAACCTTGTGTCAGGGTTTCATAGGTGTGCTAAACCCCTAAGTTATATTTAGTTAAGTCGTTGAAGTTGAAAACCCCATTTGAGTGGTTGGTTGATGCCTTGAGAGTGCATTGAGACAAGGTGTGAAAGGGTGAGAAACATAGTATTGGATGATTGGAAATTGATTCTCTTCAGGTCAATTGAGAGTGATTAGAAGAAGGCATAAGTCTTTGCATCAATAAGTGCCACGGTGTCCGAATTACATGATGTCAAAGTTTGACCATTTTTTCCACTTTGAGCGCTCAAGGGAAAGCATCGCTACGAGGTAGCTCGGAACGATCGAACGTCTTGGGGAGTACGACAAGGAACACCTAGTGTCAACCCAGCCATCCAAACACACTTACGTAGATGGTTCATTCCCATGACAAGAAGAATGAAAGATGCACTATTATGCCACCTTTCACTAAAAGTTTTTGACGATTTTCGATGCGACAGAAAAAATCTCACCACAACAAAACATAATCAAGTTGTCTGAAACCGAGAGAGGATTTTTTAGGCATCGACAACATGACCCTGTAGGTTTGAATGAATCATCCATAAGTGCCATAGTCTCCGAGTTACGCAATGTCAAAGTTTGATCAGTTTTTCCATTTTGAGCGCTCAAGGGAAAGCGTCACTACAAGGTGGCTCTAAGCGATCAAATGTCTTGGGGAGAGAGACAAGGGCATACCTAGTGTAAATCCGGTCATCTGGATGTGCTCGCACTGACGTTTCATTCCCACGATGAGAATAATGAAAGATGCACTATTTTGCCACCTCTCACTGACAGTTTTTGACGATTTTTGATGAGACAAAAAAAATCTCACCACAAGACAACAGAATTGAGTTGTTTGAAACTGAGAGAGACTTTTCTAGGCAGAGACAACACAACATCATAGGTTCAAATGAATTGTCCATAAGTGCCAGGGTCTTTGAGTTACATGACATCAAAGTTTGACCATTTTTTCCACTTTGAGCGCTCAAGGGAAAGCGTCGCTATGAGGTGGCTCGAAACGATCGGACACCTTTGGGAGCAAGACAAGGGCACACCTAGCATAAACCCAACCACCCAGATGTGCTTGCACTGACGGTTTGTTCCCATGACAAGAAAAATGAAAGATGCACTATTTTTCCACCTCTCACTAACGGTTTTTGACAGTTTTTGATGCGACATAAAAAATCTCACCACAAGAAAATGAAATCGAGTTGTCTAAAATCAAGAGAGGCTTTTTTAGGAAGTGACAACACGACCCCGTAGGTTTGAATGAATCATCCATAAGTGCCACGGTATCCAAGTTACACGACATCAAAGTTTGAGCATTTTTTCCACTTTGAGTGCTCAAGGGAAAGTGTCGCTATGAGGTGGCTCGGAATGATCGGACGTCTTGGGGAGTGAGAGAATGGGACACCTAGCATAAACCCAGCCACCCAAACATGCTCACGTTGATGGGTTTTGATGTTTTTTGATGCGGAAAAAAGAATCTCACCACAAGAAAACAAAATCGAGTTGTCTGAAACCGAGAGAGGCTTTATTAGGTAGAGACAACACCACCCCATTGGTTTTGATGGCTCATCCATAAGTTCCATGGTCTCCAAGTTATGTGACATCAAAGTTTGACCATTTTTTCCACTTTGAGCGCTCAAGGGAAAGCGTCGCTACGAGGTGGCTCGGAACAATCAGACATCTTTAGGAGCGAGAAAAGGGCACACCTAGCGTAAACCCGGCCACCTAGACATACTCACACTGATGGTTTGTTCCCACGACAAGTAGAACGAAAGATGCACTATTTTGCCTCCTCTCACTAACGGTTTTTTACAGTTTTTGATGTGACAGAAAAAATCTCACCACAAGAAAATGAAATCGAGTTGTCTGAAACCAAGAGATACTTTTTAGGCAGAAACAACACAACCCCATAGGCTCAAACATCTCATCCATAAGTGCCATGGTCTGCGAGTCACACAATGTCAAAGTTTGGCCGTTTTTCCACTTTGAGCACTCAAGGGAAAGCGTTGCTATGAGGTGGCTTGGAACGATCGAACGTCTTGGGGAGCGAGACAAGGGCACACCTAGTGCAAAACCAACCACCCGGACATGCTCACATTGACGGTTTCATTCCCACGATGAGCAGATCGAAAGATGCACTATTTTGCCACCTCACTGATGGTTTTTGACGGTTTTTTATGCGACAGAAAAAATCTCACCACAAGAAAACGGAATCGAGTTGTCTGAAACTGATAGAGGATTTTTTAGGTAGAGACAATATGACCCCATAGGTTCAAACATTTTGTACATAAGGGTCACGGTCTCTGAGTTATGCAACGTCAAAATTTGACCATTTTTTCCACTTTGAGCACTCAAGGGAAAGCATCGCTATGAGGTGGCTCAAAAAAATCGGATGTCTTAGGGAGTGAGACAAGGGAAGACCTAGCATAAACCCAGCCACCCGGATGCACTCGCGTTGACGATTCGTTCCCACAAAAAGCAGAACAAAAGATGCACTCTTTTGCCACCTCTCACTAATGGTTTTTTACGAAAGAAGAGATAATTGGTTTGATTTTATGTTAAAATGATTTCTTCAACTCTTCTTTTATAGGTGATTTGGATGAATAGGTGTGTCTCTTACCCTAAGGCCGACTTGTTATGAAATAAAATTTAAATGAAAATCTTACCTAAACTGACTCATCCTTTGATAAATTTCAAATCTACATTGGGTGCTCAAATCTTGTCTTAATTGATTCTTGAAATGATGAACTTCGCTCCATAATATCAACTCCCGAAGTTATCTTGTTTTCTCTCAACTCATGAAGTAATAAAACTTCGCTCTCCTTGTTCAATACATGAAAACTTCACTCCGAAGCATGAGTTTATGAAATAATAACTTCACTCCAATCTCTTCATGCACGAAGTTTGCTCCTTATCTCGAACACATGAAGTAACAATTTTGTTCCTCCTTAGAAACCCTTGAAGTGAATGATTTTGCTCCTCTTAGGTCAAACATGAAGTAAAGAATTTCATTTGAAGCTCACAACTCTTAAAGTTATCAACTTCACTCATAAACACTGATTCATGAACCAAGAAACTTCGCTCAACTCTTTTGATACCTGAAATATGCATTTTGCTCCTAGTTGCTTGAAGCCGAAGTTCACTCCTAAACTCTCAAACTTGAAATTCACTCCAAAGGTGAAGTCATGAAGTAAAACTTTGAAATCCAAGACATACTCAAAGGTGAGGAAAATTATGAAAGAGCTAAAGATTACTTCATTGCACATTCAAATGTTCAAACTCATGCAGCTTACTTTCATCAATCCTCAAAAGGACTCAATCAAAATACACAATATCAGCATTACCGGTGTCAGTACTTGGGTATGTGGGTATACATAATATGAGCAACCTAGTTTAAAAGTATACATCATATGAGTTACATGTAATGAACAAATTGGATAACATTTCAAGACATATACACAATGAACAAGTTTGATCACATTTCAATAGCAAATAACTAAGTTTCAAGAATATCAATTTTCATATATATCAATGAACAAATTGAATCAAATATCAAGTTTCATATATATCAAAATGAACAATAATCGTGTACATATCAAAAAATGGCATAGATTCCAAATCAATAATAGTTACAAAAATGTGGCATGTGCCATGTCTATCAAAGTTGATATATACATATACAAATGTTGAATATATAAAAAAATTGGTCCTTCAATGACCACAACTACAACTATATGTCTCTATTGGTATCTATGAATGTGGTGGATCATCAAAATCGAGCCTCTTTGAAATAGTACATGGCTCTGCAGGTGGCTGCACAAGGACAATTCAAATGTCGAATCGGATATATTTTCTCAATATAACATCAAAATAACTAAACACTGAACTCTAAATTGTTTGAAGTTGAAATGTTGATTACCTCATCTCTATCTTCTGCAATTGGGTGAGGCTAAGGATCCGTGGGATATCTTGAAGGGGGTTGTAACTGGTAAAACAACATTAATACAAGTTAATAACATATATGTCAAATAACACATAATAACTAAAAATGAATAGACTTAAAAACTAAAGCATACCGGAGCCTCAGATGGATGTGCTATGGTCGTAGGAGGCAAAGTCATAGATGAATCAGTTAGGATCATTTCCTATATCCATGGTAAGTGATCCAAAAGGAGTTAACAAGAGGGTTTAAACTCCATTGTGCACTTAGTGAAAAGGAGTTGATCTAAGACAAACATACATTTTCCCTTTATCGTGTTTGATCCCATATTATACGTGTAGGACTTCTAATGAAATGGAATGGTAGAACATCAGTAGGAAGTTTGGAAGGGGGCTATGATAGGTTAAAGACAAATATACAAGTTAATAAACCAAATTTGTTGACAAACTAGATAGAACAAATATTTTTAACATATGTATAACAAATGCACACCGAAGCCTCGTATAGTTCTCCTGTAACCTTAGGAGGCCTAGTTGAATCTAATGCAGCTATTACCATTTCCTGTATGAAAAATGATAACATATGATATAGACATAATAGGATTTGGTTATTTCGAACAAGCAAGAATGCAATCCAAAGTGAATATGAAGATATCACCTCTTCCCTCTGCTTAACCTCATCGACATCAGGTGCATTCATTAATTCTGTAAAACACATATGTTTATGTATATAGAACAAATAAATTAAGTGCATTTATCAATATCTACATATACATGTTTAATCATAATACATTTCAACAAATGAATTTAAATTATACTAAATTACCTTCTATCATTTGGGTGTCTAGGAGGATATCTTTTTCTGCCTCGGAGTGATAGAGGATGGCTTTCTCACACGAGATATCCTCGAGGCAGGTGGGCTAAACTAACAAAAAAAAATTAACATAAGGGAAAAGAGCATGTATTTAATATATCAATTAAGTCAAAAATATATAAATCTAAATGGTACCACATAGCTATCTTGGCCAAAGTCAATGGCCGAAAGCATGATATCATCAAGTTGGGACATCTCAGCCCCTGATAAGTCCTATAAAACACCAAGTAATGATACATATAATTAACAAAATATATTTTGAAACCAATGTATTATTATATTTTTAACAAATTTACAAATCTTTACCTTTGGTGGAAAAACTACTCATGACCGTGGAGTCGACTGAAAAGTATGTGGTGTACTCCCACCACCTGCTTCACCCTGCAATGCATTTTATTTTGTAGCGTCCTAAAATTGTGACACTTGCAATTTTGACTGCATTTGGGTCTTCATGATGGGGGCGCAACGTTGAGCTTGAATGGAGACCCCGAAACCTGCTTGCGACATCAAAAACTGCATATTTCTGTACCTTGGCCTGATCCTTCCTTGCACCCTGCTGTCCCGGGAGGTGGGACCATGGTGCCCAGCGCCCTGGTCCCTGGCCCTATTTTGGGCCCAGTCTCTTGTTGGGCATCGGGTCTTTAAGTTTGCAATTTGGAAAGTATTGTTCCTAGGTTGACCTAAGGTCGGAAAAATCAGTCTCCTAACCCTAATTGACAAGTATATAAACTACTTTTCCTCTCCTAGAAAGGGAGGAAGAAAAGAAGCAAGAGCAAGACGCGAAAGCGATATTCTAACATTCAAACATTCAAGCATTCAAGCATCCCTTCAAGCAATTGAGTATTCTAAGTCTCCATTCAAGGCTAGGTGTTGCATTCAAGACAAGGATTCAACCATTGAAGAGGAGATCACTTACAACATATAACATCATTACACCTTCGCATGTAAGAATACAAACATTCTTACAACAAGGTATCAGTACTTGTTTACATTAGAAACATTTACATTTACAGCATTCTCATTTCTTGGTTAATTCCAAAACCGGGGTTTGACCTAAAGACAAACCCCTAATCCCTAACCCCCCAATCGTCCTCTCTTTTCTGTGTGTAGGTTGCAGGTACGCGGCTGTAATTGAAGATCTGGAATCCTTGTGCAGAGACGAATAGATCCCCCTTTGTTTCATAGATTTTTTGGAGGACCGTGTGCACTCCGGGCGCCATCGTCCCATCAACTTTCACTCAAATTTGTAGGACAGCATCGTCTCGACATTTTACTGCTAATTTCAGGTCCGCAACTTCATCCCGTATCCCTATCTCTATTTATAAGCAAATCTTTCCTACTTTACATGCATTCCTAGTTCAATCATTCTATCTACATTCTTTACAAAAGAGGGTATCCTTGATGTCTTAACCCTTGAAACTCATTTAGAATCTAGTCTTGCATTGTGTGAGATTGGATCTTGTGGGTTTCAACCCCTCTTTTGAATGTAAAGTCTCTCCTAAGTGAAAACCATCAACCCTAGTGACCCTCCTTTCTCTCTCCTTGGAGTGGGGGGGGGGGAACATCTAGGGTTCGATTTTCCGCTTTACATTTTGGTGAACCTGACGTGAACATCCTAATTCTGATTATTCATGGTTAGATCTAAAATTTTTTTGCTTCCTTAATTACATTTCCATGTTTGATCTTTTGCAAATTTTAGAGGTTAATTACATAAAAACCCTAAATTTTCCTTTTAAGCTTGTGAAATGTTTAATTGTTAATGCTTGTTTCAGATCTACCCTTCTATTGCAAATTGTCAATTCATATTTGTGCTTTAATTCTGAAAATTAAGTGGTTAAGTGTCAAAACCCTAATTTTTAAAACCCTCTTGATTCAACCTTTGACTGACGATTTCACTGATCAAAACACCTCCAAATCGGCTGTAACTTTGGATTCCGCAACAAAATCACAATATCTCTCATCCCTGAAAATTTTGAAAAAAGTTGCGAGGACTGTGTGCACCCCGAGCGCCATCGTCCCTGACATTTTTTTTGAAATTTCGGGAGCTAGATCTTACTGTATTTTTCTGCTAAAATCCAGAATCTTGGCTGATTTTATCAATTCTAACACTTTCAAAACTAAAGTCAAAGTTGCTCTAGTGATTGCTTGGATTAAAGCTTATAATCATTCAAAAATTGTTGAAATTAAAATTCATATCAAAATTGTGTTTCTTACTGTCCTAAATCTGAAAAGTGTGTTGGCATTCATTCGAAATTTCAGTGCTTTATTCAAATTTTTGCAGTTTATGACTTTTGAAATTAAATGTTTAATTACAACAACTTTGATTTCCGCTTTCAAAATTGAATTTTGCATGAAATTGAGTCAACTTTTAAATTTCAAAGCCTGCATTGCTTTTAGTATTCCCTCTAAAATCATAAAATTCAAAATTTCAGTTTCCCTCTCTTTTTCAAAATTCAAATTTTTGCATTTTTCAACAATCTTGGTAGGGTTCAATTTTGAGATTGCAACTTTAATTTGGCCTACCTACAGATCTTAAAATCACTTAATTTTTTCAGATTAGCTTCAAAATCATCATAACTTTCATCCCTGAAAATTTCGAAAAAAGTTGCGAGGACCGTGTGCACTCCGTTCGCCACGGTCCCCGACATTTTTTTTGAAATTTTGGGAGATTGTCCTGATTGTATTTAACAGCTTAAATCTAGGAGATTGGCTGATTTTATTGAAATTCGCTACCTCTAAATTCAAAATCTTCTCTCTCTCTTTAGTGCATGAGTTTTACAACAATAAGCCCTACTTACAATATTCCCGTTAGACGAAGCCTTAGAATTAAGTCTTTCCGAAGTTTAATTACCGAGGAGATGGAACCTAATTTGAATGGCCTTTTTAACGAGGACATGGGTAATTCCTCTAATCCTCTTAATGATGAAAAAGCTCTCCATGAGGTTTCTATAGAACAACTTTCAAAATTAGATAACCAATTTGATGATTTTCAGCAATGGGTGTCTCAAGAATACCCTGATAGTCAAGCTCTTTCATTAATTGAGGGTCTAAAACGTATGGTTCAAAGTGATAAGAATGGAATTGATATTTTGCGTAGTATTGCACACATTGTGGATTCGAATGTGATGCCTATGAAGAGTTGTGCTGAAACTTTAGGTTATACACAACCTCCTACTCAAGTCAATCATTCTATCCCTTTGACAACTTCTATTGCTAGTATACCTACTTTTACATCAAACATAATGACTACTTCAATACAAGACATTCCACCTATGATCACCAGTCATGGGGGAAATCCTTCCTCTTCAATCAACCCTCTTCCTTCATTTAATCCTACTTCCTCATTCATTCCTTCAATGAGTGTTCCTATTACATCTCCACAAATGAACATGACGCAAGGGGGCAATTCGTTTAATCATTCCATTCCTCCTTGTAGTGTTCCTTCTTTCCAATCATCTCCTATGACTAACTATCATAGTGTCCCGCCACCTTACTCTCAATCAATACCTTCTTTTCATAACATAATACCTCCATCACAATCTAACACATCTAATATGAACTCTTCGACTGAAGCGACCATTAACAATCTTGCACAAACTGTCTCTTCTTTACAGCAACAAATTGCCTCTATGAATCAATCTAAGTCTAGTGTGCCCACATTTGATGTTGCAAGCCCACTTTCTCTTGACATTGTTCGAGCTATCCCCCCTAAGCATGTTGAAATCCCGCAGTTGGAGCTTTATAATGGTAAGGGTGATCCTCTAACACATGTTAAGACCTTTCAAACAATATGTACCGATTTTGCTCATGACCAAAGGTTGCTTGCAAAACTGTTTACTAGAACATTAAGAGATAAGGCTCTACAATGGTATTGCTCGTTGCCTTCCTATTCTATTACTTCTTTCCAACAACTTGCAAATGCTTTTATTCAACAATTTCAAAACCATATAAGTCCTAAAGTTACTTTGATTGATTTAATGCATTGTAAACAAGGTGTTAAAGAAAAAGTGACTAATTTCATTGGTAGATATAAGCATTTGTATGCTCAAATTTCCTTTCCAGTACCTGACAATGATATTCAAAGAATCTTTATTTCTAACTTACAAAAAGATCTTAGAGAAAAACTTCTATTTTCTGAGTTTACTTCTTTCCAACAGTTGTGCGCAACTCTTCACAATTATTAACTGACTGTGAGTCAAATGGAACAAGCAAATCCTATGGCTCTGAGTGATAAGGGTGATAGTAGTCAACAACCATTTGGGAAGTTTAAACCGAACAGAGAGGTCATTAAGTTCAATGAAAACATCATCAACAACAATGTGAATGCAGCATCAGGTGTGCCTCCTATTTCTAAGTTTTTCAAGAAAGAAAGAAAGTTTACTCCTTTGAATGAATCATTGCATAGTATTATGAATAAGTTATTGGAACAAAATGTGCTCACTCTTCCTCCTATAAAGCAAATAGATCCTACAAAGATTAATTCACCCTATTTTGATAGCAAATCTTTTTGTCAATTTCATCGTCAACCTGGGCATGATACTGAAAAATGTTTTGCTTTAAAGGGTAAAATTCAAGATTTGATTGATAATAATACTATCTCTGTTTCTGGTGTGAATGATAAAGGAAACACATCTGTAGCTCCTCTTAACCAAAATCTTAAGATTTTTACTGATCCATTACCTTCTCATACCTCTAATGTGATTGAGACTAATGATTCCTCTTTCTCACCTGATAGTCTTGTGTCTATGACTCCGAATGTGATTAAGTTTGTAGAGCAACAGAAAATCCCTAAAGAACCTTCCATCACATTTGATTCCAGTGAAACTATTAGGGCACCTGATGGTCCTTTATATATAGTTGCAAAAGTTAAGAATACACCTTGTCGTGGAGTGCTTATTGATCCTTCTTGTATGGTTAATGTCATTACTGAAGAATTTCTCTTTACTTTGCAATTGAATCAAGTGATCTATGATAAAACAAATGTGGTTGTGAAACTATTTGATGCATTTTCTTCTCCTGCAATTGGTTCTATTACATTACCTATTGAGGTCCATAACAAATCCCTTGATGTGAGCTTTGTTATTATTCCATCATCCGAACAATTTCGTGTGAAGCTAGGCTATCCTTGGCTATCTTCCATGAAAGCTATTGCTTCTCCTATTCACAAGTGTTTGAAATTTCCCCATAATGGTGAAGTTGTTACTGTCAATCATAGTCTCTTTAAACCAGCTGAAAGAACTTCTAGTGTTCCTATTGATTATTTTTGGCCTAAACAATTCCAATCTCTTCCACCGCAGAGTGATCATCTTTTCAAATCTTATCAAAAGTGGAAAAAGGATATGATCCTATCTCTAAGTGAACCTAGAACACCCAAACTTGATATTCCTATCGTTCTTGAGAAGGAAGTTCTTCCTTTGAAAGATAAAACTAATGTCTTTCCTCAAGAAGATTCCCAACCCATCCCTATGGATGTGACTATACCTATGTCTAATAAACTTTCTAAAAGTAGACCTATACCTCCTCATCATGATGGACTTGGTCTCCTTCCTAAACCAAATATTCCTCCTTTATATGGAGCAGTTCCTCCTCCTTCCTCTTATAGAGAGAAGAGACCTTCCTCTTCTCCTATTGTTCAACCTAAGAGACCACAACCTAAACACCCAAGTGATAAGGATGAGAACATTCCTCCTCCTCAATCTTCTCAACTTCCTACTAAGACTAGACAAAATCGTTCTACACGTGAACACCGATGAAAGCGTCGTCTTAGAGCTTAGGCAGTTGCTTCTCAAACTTTGCAATCCCCAAAAACACCTTCAACTAGTATTATTCCATTTTCTCCTCAGCCGAAAATTGAGCCAAAATCTCCTAAACATAAGATGCATGATGGTCTTGATCCTATGCGAGTTAAAGATCCTATTTTTATAAATCTTGATGATGATATAGATGAAAATGTTATTCATGATGAAAATGTTACTCCTCTTTCTTCTGATAGTGAATATGAATATGTTGATGTTGATAACCATTTATCTAACGAATTTTCTAAAGCACTTATCCTAGCTCCTAGACAAGAACAACGTGGCTTGGAACATGAACATAGCCCTTGTTTGGGTCTTGTGATAGCTCCATCTGCTGTGTTGGATGTTCCTCCTCTAGCGTGTTTCCTACCTTCCCAAAATATTGATCAGCAAGATCGGGGGGTGGATGACGTGCTAGACTAGTTTCATTAGCATAGCAGACTCTCTCCCCCTCTCTTGATCTCTTTTGTTACTTCTTCTATGTGTTATTCTCATTCTTCTATTTGTTGTCCTTAGTGTTGTCTACTTGAGGATGATGCAAAGTATTGAGATCTCTCTTGGTCTCTCTCATGTTGACTCAAAAGACACATGTGTTCCCTTCTTCTAGGTGACCTTCCTTGATTGGGGAATGAAGAACAATTATGCATACATACATATGATATACATGAATTATCATATAGCATACTGACCCCGAGGGAAGTGAAGTCACCTCGTGCTTTGTGTTTTGTGTCTATTATCCTTGGGCTTATCTCACACTTGGGGGCTAAATCCTTGTGATAACGTGCTCCTTTCCCTTCTCATTTCCTATATGTATCACTACCTTAAAGCAATCACCCTCGATGAGGTGTGTGCGATCGCTTTAACGTAGGGGGCATACACCCCGTTCATATCTCTTCAAGATACTTGAAAATTTCTTGGTGAACTTAGCTTTGCCTTGAAATTTTTTTGTATTTTTCTTGCATGACTCATAGTGAGGGAACCTTACTACTGATAGTCATGGTTCTCCCTCATGATCTTCCCTTTTACTTTGTCAATCGAAGTCGTAAGATCCTTAGTCCACTGGGGGCTTGGTGTATCTTGCCTCCTTGACGTGGTGAAAGTTTTTCAATGTTGTTTCCTTGTACTTTACCGGAAGTATGGGCGTACGCTTATACTCCCACTAAAGTGGGGGCTAAATGTAGCGTCCTAAAATTGTGACACTTGCAATTTTGACTGCATTTGGGTCTTCACGATGGCGGCTCAACGTTGAGCCTGAATGGAGACCCCGAAACCTGCTTGCGACATCAAAAACTGCATATTTCTGCACCTTGGCCTGATCCTTCCTTGCACCCTGTTGTCCCGGGAGGTGGGACCATGGCGCCCAGCGCCCTGGTCCTTGGCCCTATTTTGGGCCCGGTCTCTTGTTGGGCATCGAGTCTTTAAGTTTGCAATTTGGAAAGTATTGTTCCTAGGTCGGCCTAAGGTTGGAAAAATCAGTCTCCTAACCCTAATTGACAAGTATATAAACTACTTTTCCTCTCCTAGAAAGGGAGGAAGAAAAGAAGCAAGAGCAAGACGCGAAAACGATAATCAAACATTCAAACATTCAAGCATTCAAGCATCCCTTCAAGCAATTGAGTATTCTAAGTCTCCATTCAATGCTAGGTGTTGCATTCAAGACAAGGATTCAACCATTGAAGAGGAGATCACTTACAACATATAACATCATTACACCTTCGCATGTAAGAATACAAACATTCTTACAACAAGGTATCAGTACTTGTTTACATTACAAACATTTACATTTACAACATTCTCATTTCTTGGTTAATTCCAAAACTGGGGTTTGACCTAAAGGCAAACCCCTAATCCCTAACCCCCCAATCGTCCTCTCTTTTCTGTGTGTAGGTTGCAGGTACGCGGCTATAATTGAAGATCTGGAATCCTTGTGCAGAGACGAACAGATCCCCCTTCGTTTCGTGGATTTTTCGGAGGACCGTGTGCACTCCGGGTGCCATCGTCCCGTCAACTTTCACTCAGATTTGCAGGACAACATCGTCTCGACATTTTATTGCTAATTTTAGGTCTGCAGCTTCATCCCGTATCCCTATCTCTTTTTATAAGCAAATCTTTCCTACTTTACATGCATTCCTAGTTCAATCATTCTATCTACATTCTTTACAAAAGAGGGTATCCTTGATGTCTTAACCCTTGAAACTCATTTAGAATCCAGTCTTGCATTGTGTGAGATTGGATCTTGTGGGTTTCAACCCCTCTTTTGAATGTAAAGTCTCTCCTAAGTGAAAACCGTCAACCCTAGTGACCCTCCTTTCTCTCTCCTTGGAGTGGGGGGGGGAACATCTAGGGTTTGATTTTCCGCTTTACATATTTATATGTCACTTTAAATTGTTCTAAAAATCAAAATTCATTTCTTTTTATAAGATTTAGTCACTTAGTTGATAACATGTCATAAACAAAATTAAACGCACCTATGTCTGATAGCGAGGGAACAACATATTGATCAGGTTGTTGGTGAGGGCCACATCCTCTGCAGTGGAAGCATGGTATCTACTCCCACAACATGTACATGAATGAGATGTCGAACCATCCTCATCCGCGTCAATGTCTACACCAGAACATACACCCTGGCAGGTGGCGTACATATGTTGAATGGGCTGGCCCATGCCAAATGATGCATGAGGTGACGCTAATGAAGGAGGTGTCACTGATGAAGAAGGTGACACTGATGAAGGAGGTGCTACAGGTGTTGGTACATCCTCTGCTCTGACCAACTGTGTGCCATGTTGAACAATGACATCAGTCAATGATGAAGTTGCCTGAAGAGTCTGTAATTCTATAGACTCCTTCAAGGATATAGGGACAATGAAAAGAACCATGGGTTTAGGACTTGTACGCCTCCTATGCTCCGGTTGTACCATCCTATGGGCCCCAGGTCTATCCTGTGTAGAGCCTCTCCCTCTACCCTGAAATTGTCGGATGTCAAAGTAATTCGGCTTCTCGCCGAGGATAAACTCACAATACAACTTTCTCAAAAAATATAGAGGCACCTCCCAATTATTATAAGGTGGTTAATCAATGACCATATACCACCTATCTCAAAAACCTTCTTTCAGCCTAGTATGAACACACCATTCTATAGGAAACTAAGTCATATTTAGTTCTAGGTTGTTACTGGTAACAGGATCGGTGAAAAGAGCACATATGTCAGCTTTAAGTATGCCCTTTTTTTTCACTTGATCATATGATAACCCATCCACATAAAATGTTTGACATCTATCCCTCCATGAACCCCATTTCATAACCTCCCTAGATGCCTCATTTGCACTATTGGCCATTGTTTCTAGCATTGTGGTGGGGGTTGAGTGGTGCTCAATCCTAGAGGACCTCAACCTATTCACCAATATAGAAATTTGGGCACTATTTTGTGTAAGGTGATTGATGAGATCCTCTTGTGTGGCATCTACACGATGTAATTGAGGATGTGGAGGGTTTTGGGGTGGCAGTGGTTGTTGAGGAGCAGCATTTTGAGGATTTTGTGATTGTGGAGCACTGTCTTGAGGGTTTTCTTGTTGCTCATGTGCAATGTTTATAGGGTTTGCTTGTGTTGCTTGTGCAGGAGGTCTTTGTTGTCTATTTCATTTTTGGGGATTGCTTGAAGAATCTGACATCAAATTAATAAAAATAAAACTTAAATCAATTAAAAAAACCTACTTCAATTAAAATGCAAACAAAAATAATCAAACCAATCAAATCTTACCTATTCGACGGGGTACCATTGTTGAAAATTGCTCTTAATGCTGGAAAAATCCATAATGATTACAAACCCATGCGGGTTCTGTGGTTTTTTGGCTTCCTTTTGCTACTATTCCACGGGTTTTGGCATTGAAAATGGCCAAAACCCATGGGCTACCAAAAAACATAATGTTCCTCAAAACCCATACAGGTTTTGAGGAACTTTTTGTTTTTTAAATTGTTTTTGGCTAGGCTTGGTGTGTTGGCATTTGCATGAAGATTGCATTAATGATATGTTATGTTGTCATTGATGTCAATTGAACTGGTAATGGTATTTATGATATTGTTGATATTGTTGTTATTATTAATATTGGCTTGTAACCGACAGTAAGAGCTTTGTGGAAGATGTTGTAAACCAATATGTTAAGTTTGTGAATTAAACCAATGTATAAGGTTAAACCCTTTCTATGCAATGTAACTAGTAAACCCTACCAGTTGTTTTTTTTGTTAAACCCTAACCGATCAAGTTTGTTGGTTTAAGATCTAATGATGAGCGATAATGATGGAAACACGTGTGATCATTGAATGAGGATTAGTTCATATTGTTTTGGCACATTTGATTGTTTGTTTGTTGTCTAGGGAATGAGCAAAGTGGATTGCATCTAATGCATAGCGTGTGATGAGTTACAAAGTCCGATGAAGTGGTGTTCATGGAGCGGTTGGAATTTTCTTGAAGAATGTGAAGAGATTGTTATGATTTCTAATAGTCAAGATTGAACTAATTTGTTTGTAATCTCTATGAGAGAATTAGGTTTTTGTTGTCTTACCGACCTAATTGATTTGTATTTAAGGTCGATGAAGTTATTTGTAAAAGTGTTGGCAAAGTGTTGGTTGAAAACTAGTTGAGTGTGCGGTTGCCTAACCGGAGAATGGATCTGCAATTTGTGTAGAAGCAAATTGAAGCTTTTAAAAGGATTTGATCAAGCAAATGTAGTGCTATTTAGACAGATCAAGAAAACTTGTTGTTTTCTAACAATTACAATAGAATTGAAATCCCATAACTGGGTAAGCTCTAACAAGCTTGGTTACTTCTTAAATCCTCTAACAAGGTGGTCCATTAGCTTGGATTCTCAAACCCTCTACCGAGATTACTCCTAACAGGGTATTTGCTTTTTCATCAAGGCATTTTGTAAATCCCTTAACCGGGTGATTCCTAACAGAATCGGTTCTTAACAAGACTTATTGTAAAAGCTTTAACAGGCTTGGCTCCTAACAGGGAGAAATTTAGAAGAGTTTAGATATCTATCCTTATGAGTCTCATCTCACCATAGTTTTTACCTATTTGGGTTTTCCATGTATAAACATGTGTGTCAAGTGGTGAATGTTTTTGTGGTTATGATCTTATTTGTTGATTTGATTGACTACTTAAACTATTCTGATAAGGCATGATAGCTAGAAGCATTGAGAGATTGAATATGTTGAGATATGATTAAGTATTTTGATGTTTACAAGATTGAAGTTGTTTATTGTTAAGTTATTATAATAGTTAACCAGTTGATGTTGAGTATTGATCTTGATAAGTGAAAGTTTACTTTGTGAGTTTGATTTTGAGATTGGGAAGTTTGTATCAGTTTTTTAGTATACTGATTCACCACCCCCCTCACCCTCTCAGTATTCTTTTGAATACTTATTCCTTCATCATACCATCAATTGGTATCAGAGCATCTCAGGTCCTCTTTAACCTAAAAGCCTAACATCTTGAGGAAAAGATCTTGTAGATCATGATGAAGAAATAAGGTCCAAAGTTCAACAAAGATAACTATAGGATATGGAGCGATAGAATGAAGATTTACATTAAGAGTCTGGGAAGTCAGTATTGGGATCATGTAGAAACTAAGTATATTGCACCTACTGGAACTCTAACTGATGATCAAAAGAAAGAACATGAAGAAAATCATCAAGCATTGGAGGCTATTATCAGTTCCATGTTTGATGTTGAATATGTAGATGTTCATGGTCTTGAAACTGCATATTAAGTATGGAAAAAACTTGAAGAGATTTATAGTGGTGATGAACATGTTAATATTGCTAAAGAGGAGAGCCTAAGAGGAAAGTTTGATGACATGAGAATGTCTGAAGGTGAGAATATCCAACAGTATGGTCAAAGGATAAAAGAGATAGTTGGTGAAATAAAGAGTGTAGGAGGGAAAGTGGAAGATGCCACAATGATCAGTAAGGTACTGAGAACCCTGCTACCAGTCTATGTTATCCAAGTTGCAGTTATTCAGGAGTTGAAGTCCATTGACAAAACTAAGGTAACTCTTGACTCTATCATTGGTAAACTTACTACTTTTGAATTAAACGGTTATGATGGTAGTGTACATAAATCAGAATTTGCATTCAGAGCTTTTGTCTCTAACCCGTCTGTGAGAAAAAGTAGAGATACTTGTCATGGTTATGAATCTAGTTCCAGCAGAGATGCTGATGATGAAGACAACTTAGTGGAACTTGAAGCATTGTTGGCAAAACGACTACCTAGAGGCACTAGGAAATATAGAGGTAAACTACCTTTAAAATGTTTTGCATGCAACAAGATTGGTCATATAGCAGCTAACTATCCTAATAGTGTAAATGAATACAAGAGAGACAAATTCAAGAAGTAAGAGGGCAAAGGCAAGAGAGATTGTCTTATTGCTATTGATAGTGGTATTACTGATGAAGAATATGATGATGATACTAGTGAAGATATTGTGTTTGTAGCTATTAAGGAAGAGATATCTAATCAGAAGGCACTGGTGTCCAGGATGGATAACTCTAATGATTGGATCATTGATAGTGGTTGTTCACATCACATGACCGACGATCAGAGCAAATTTCTTTCCTTGAAGGAATTTGATGGCGGTGTTGTCAGATTTGGCAATGACTCACACTGTATGGTTAAAGGTAAGGGATTTATTTCTCTTAATGGGAAGAGCAGTGTAGACGATGTCTATTGGGTTGAAGGCCTAAAGCACAATCTTCTGAGTGTGGCACAACTTAATGACAAAGGATACCCACTGGAGTTTAGAAATGATATGTGCAAAATCTTTGACAACAAAGGTGAATTGATTGCAACCGGGAAAAAAACCAGAGGTAGTCTATTTCATCTTAATCCTAAAGTTAGCAACTGTTTGATTGCAAAGATAGATGATAGCTGGCTTTGGCATAGGAGATTTTGTCATATAAACTTTGATAACATTGTTAAAGTGAGCAATTCCAAGATAGTAAGAGGCCTACCTCAGCTAGACAAACCAGTTAATGCTCTTTGTAAAGAATGTCAGTTAGGAAAGATGACTTCTTCAACTTTCAAGAGCAAGTCCTTCTCAGTAGAGCACTTGTTAGATTTGGTTCATACAGATCTATGTGGACCAATAAGAACAAGAAGCATTCAAGGTGATAGATATTCCTAGGTATGATAATGAAGAAGCATTCAGAAGAAGATGATAATGAAGAAGTTGAACCTGAAGAGAATGACCATGTTATTCCTAGGTATGTAAGACTGAACCACAGTCCTGAGTAGGTTATTGGGGATAAGGATGTTGGAGTACTAACTAAAAGAAGAATGAAAGAGAACTCTTGCATGATCTCCATCATTGAACCTAGAAGTGCTAAGGAGGCATTTGGTGATGATCATTGGGTTAAAGCTATGGAGGAGGAATTGGATCAAATTGAGAAGAACAACACTTGGACCTTGGTACCCTGATCGATAAACAAGAATGTTATAGGTACGAAATGGGTATTTAGAAACAAGTTAAATGAAGATGGTGTTGTAGTTCAAAACAAGACAAGATTAGTTTGCAAGGGTTATGCTCAAGAAGAAGGTGAAGATTATGGCAAAACTTTTGCACCAGTAGCAAGACTGGAAGGTGTCAGAACTTTACTTGCATTTGCAGCCCATAAGAAGTTCAAGGTATACTGGATGGATGTTAAGTCTACATTTTTGAATGGGATATTGGAAGAAGAGGTATACATAGAGCAGCCCGATGGTTATGCATTGACTGATGAGAAAGACATGGTATGCAGATTGCATAAAGCTTTGTATGGATTAAAGCAGGCACCTAGAGCATGGTATGAACGACTTCATACACATCTAATGAAGATAGGCTTTGCAAGAACCAGTGATGATAGTAATATTTATCTCAAGTCTAAAGGAGATGAAATACTGGTCAGTGAAGTATTTGTTGATGATATTATTTTTGGACGTAATAATATCATGAGCAATAGTTTTGCAGATGAAATGAAGAATGAGTTTGAGATGTCTTTAGTAGGGGAAATAAAAAATTTCATAGGCTTTTAGATACAACAAATGAAGAATGGTATTTTCATTACTCAATCTAAGTATGTGAAAGAGGTTTTGAAGACTTTTGGCATGAGTGATTGTAAACCAATTGGAACACCAATGGTTATGTGTTGTAAGTTGTCCAAGGAGGATGCATCTAAGTCTGTTGATGAAAAGGAATACAGGTCAATGATTGGCAAATTACACTATGTTGTTCACAACAAACCGGATATTGTCCATGCGGTTGGTATAGTTGCAAGATTTCAAAAGAATCCAAAGGAAACACACGTGATAGAAACAAAGAGAATTTTTAGGTATCTAAAAGGTACAATTGACTATGGATTATGGTATCCATATGGAGGAAACTTTCATTTGAAGGCATACACAGATGCTGATTGGGTAGGAAATATCGATGACTGAAAAAGTACTACCAGTGGAGCAATCTTTCTAGGAGGAAGGCTAGTTTCATGGAGTAGTAAGAAGCAGAGTTGTACTTCACAATCTACTGTTGAAGCTGAGTATGTTGCATCTTATATGAGTTGCACACAAACTATTTGGATGAGGCACCTTTTGGAAGGTTTTAAGATGAAGATCTCAGTACCTATAAAGATTTTATGTGATAATACAAGTGCCATTAATATCTCTAAGAATCCTATTTTGCACGCTCGCACCAATCACATTGAATTGAAGTATCACTTTTTGAGGGAAAATTTTCAAAGTAAAGATGTTATCTTAGAGCATGTTTCTACCCAGGATTAGCTTGCAGATATCTTTACCAAACCTCTGCCTAAGGCCACTTTTGAGTATCTTAGAAGTCAGTTGGGGGTTGTCCCTCTTCATGAAGTTAGTTGAGCATGATGCTAATTGCATCAGTCCCTGAATTACTTGTAGAATTTTACATGGATTGATGAAGAAGTGGATGTATTCCACAGGGGGGGCATCAAGTTGCAGTATGTTGTTGATGCGCCACAATGAAAATTTGAACATTACATGTTTTACTTTCAATTTGGCATTGTTGTCAAAGGGGGAGAAGAATTATGTGATTGAGGAGAAGAATTATGTGACTGGCAAAGGAAAACCAATGACAGACTGAAGACAGACAGAGCATGGTGAATACTTGCTAATGTAAACTAGGATTCCTATTCACCAATCACAACAACAATCAGAGGCGTTGATATTTGTATTGCCATCAATGCCAAAGGGGGAGATTGTTGGCATTCGCATGAAGATTGCATTAATGATATGTTATGTTGTCATTGATGTCAATTGAACCGATAATGGTATTTATGATATTGTTGTTATTATTGATATTGGCTTGTAACCGACAGGAAGAGCTTTGTGGAAGATGTTGTAAACTGGTATGTTAAGTTTGTGAGTTGAACCGGTAAACCGATGTATAAGGTTAAACCCTTTCTATGCAATGTAACTGGTAAACCCTACCAATTTTTTTTTTGTTAAACCCTAACCGATCAAGTTTGTTGGTTTAAGATCTAATGATGAGCGGTAATGATGGAGACATGTGTGATCATTGAATGAGGATTAGTTCATATTGTTTTGGTACGTTTGATTGTTTGTTTGTTGTCTAGGGAATGAGAACAGTGGATTGCATCTAATGCATAGTGCGTGATGAGTTACAAAGTCCAATGAAGTGGTGATCATGGAGCGGTTGGAATTTTCTTGAAGAATGTGAAGAGATTGTTATGATTTTTAATGATCAAGATTGAACCGACTTGTTTGTAATCTCTATGAGAGAATTAGGCTTTTGTTGTGTTACCAACCTAATTGATTTGTATTTAAGGTCGATGAAGTTGTTTGTAAAAGTGTTGGCTGAAAACTAGTTGAGTGTGTGGTTGCCTAACCGGAGAATGGATCTGCAGTTTGTGTAGAAGCAGATTGAAGCTTAAAAGGATCTGATCAAGCAAATGTAGTGCTATTCAGAGAGATCAAGAAAACCTGTTGTTTTCTAACAATTACAGCAGAATTGAAATCCCCTAACTGAGTAAGCTCTAACAAGCTTGGTTACTTCTTAAATCCTCCAACAAGGTGGTCCATTAGCTTGGATTCTCAAACCCTCTACCGAGGTTACTCCTAACAGGGTATTTGTTTTTTCATCAAGGCATTTTGTAAATCCCTTAACCGGGTGATTCCTAACAGAATCAGTTCTTAACAGGACTTATTGTAAAAGCTTTAACAGGCTTGGCTCCTAACAGGGCAAACTTCAGAAGAGTTTAGATATCTATCCATGTGAGTCTCATCTCATCGTGGTTTTTACCTATTTGGGTTTTCCACGTATAAACATTTGTGTCAAGTGGTGAATGTTTTTGTGGTTATCATCTTATTTGTTGATTTGAATGACTACTTAACTATTCTGATAAGGCATGATAACTGGAAGCATTGAGAGATTGAATATGTTGAGATATGATTAAGTATTTTGATGTTTACAAGATTGAAGTTGTTTACTGTTAAGTTGTTATAATAGTTAACCGGTTGATGTTGAGTATTTATCTTGATAAGTGAAAGTTTACTTTGTGAGTTTGATTTTGAGATTGGGAAGTTTGTATCAGTTTTTCAATATACTGATTCACCCCCCCACTCTCAGTATTCTACCGGATACTTATTCCTTCATCATACCATCATGGTGTTACCAAGCCTAGCTCGTTTTTGAATTTTTAGAACCCGCATGGGTTATGAAAATTTTGGTTTTTTTTTTTTGGCATGTGGCCACTTTTCTGTTCACCATCTTGGTGCACTTACCCTTATATTATCAATTTCAAATTTGGTGATGAATATTAATTGTATTAATCTAAAAGATCAAATTTTATATATGAAAAATGTTATTTTTAAAATAAATTTCATTGTTTGTTCATTTGATTTCAAGGTTTTTTCAAGCTAATGGTATTTAAATTTGGGTTCATGATCAAGATAACTATGAGGATATCAAGACTAGGAGTGTATTCATGTGGCTTGTAGACTATTACTAGGAGATAAAATTAGGAATTCTATAATCAAATTTGGTCTCATGCAATAAATTTTAGATTGTGAGATCAAATTACTTTGATTAAATCCTAAGGCACTTTGTCTATATATTTGTTGATAATGGAATAATTATAGATCAAAAATAATAAGAAAACATGTTAAAGGGTAAAGTACAAAGTTGTGTCACAATTTCATAAAGGAAATGACCAACATTATCCAGCATTTTAACTTGAACCACAAAAATGTGACATATATGTTTTGAATTTTGAAATGATGTAAGGTAATAAAATGTGTTTTTTTTAGTATATTTTATGTTTATATTTTTAGAAAAAAAAAAAAAATTTAATATTTTTTTAATAAAATTGACACTATAATTTAGTTGATGATAAAATGCTAAAAAAGAAGTTACGTGAAATGTCACTCTTTATATAGTAAATTTTAACTTTTTTCCTTCAATTTTCTTTGTCTAATTATCTCAAAACTTTAGTGCATTTTTTTTTTCTAATTTTGATAAATATATATATTTTTAAATAAATTAAAATATGTGTGTATTGAAAAAATAATTGTTTACATGGTAAATCGCCTTTTATCTTAGATATTTATCTAATAAAAAAAAAAATACCATCTTGATGTAGAATCTTTTATCTAGTGCATTAATCTTTTTAGTTTTGTTTTTAAATTTAGTATTTTTCTTGACATCATAACCAACCTTATATTTTGGCGGTAATAACCTACTTTTACTAAAAATTAGCTTCAAAGTGGTGTTGTATATGCATTTAGTGAAGAAAGTTAGTAAGAATAGCTACAAACATATCTAACTTAGCTAGAATGAGTCTAACTATAACATATATTTGACCAAAATTGATTATTAATTAGAAATGCTTAAATTTAAGATATCAGTTTTTCACAATCCATAATGCTTCTTGTTACTTTTCTAGATTTGATTGTATGTTTGTTGTTTTGCATCAACGTTTTGGATCACACTCTGTGATCCATCAACAAGATGTTAGAGAGCTCAAGGAGTACAAAAAAAACTTCCACAAAAACAATAATAGTCTTTGAACTTGCTAACATCTTAATGGTAGATCATAGAGTGTGATCCAAAACATTGATGCAATAGAGTTGTCGATGACCTCATATAATAGGAATCATCTCAAAACTGAAGTGGAAGGTTAGGCAATTTGATCCAAACAAAAGACATAGATAGTAGTTTAGTAAGGGGATTGAAAGAGGGAGTCCAAGGTTTGATGAAAAGAGAATTCTCTCCTCAGGCCCAAGATTGTCCCAACACTATATTTAGGTCATTAGCTATGAAAAATCCCTTTGCACAAGGAAATAGTTCGATCTTACTAGACACCGAAGTTTTCCAAGAGGTTTGGACCTAATTGTGTAGATTGAGAAGAGTAGGCTAGAGGGTGAGGAACTGACAAATCAAACCATGCCTTTGCTAGAAATACTCATTATCTACCACTTCCTCACTCCAAACAATGATCAGAGAGGAACTAGCACAAGAAAGTGGTAAAACTTCACACTGGGGAGCAGGTCAACCCGAGCAACAACAACATAACTATGGGTCTTTACAGTAGACCCCATAAGACCAGGTCAAGTCGTTATGTTTGCAACAACCCTATTCCCTAGCACACAACCAATAGTCATAGACAAAGGGCTAGAAACATGAGAAATTGTTGCACTAGATGCAACAACACTAGTTGCATTCAAAGACAAAACCAACCCATCACTAGAGAAGGTCATTGATGGGGCGTGAACAACATCAATGCACAAAGGAGGAGCGTCGACGACCCTTGTGCTTGAAGAACGCATGAGTGGGAAGGGCATATTCAAAATGCCTTGATTAGCTATTCAACATTGCAATATGGATTTCATTGTTTTGATTGATTAAAGTGGGATATGCTCAAACCTTTACATAACTACCACAAAGCTGCACAAATGGGAGGAGCTCACAAGTAGAGAGACCACTAAGAAAACAAAACCCAAAAAAGGACAAACCCTTTTTTGAAAAGAGGCTTTTGATAGGAGCAACCAACCTGCGAGAACTCATGAAAGAAGAGAAGAAGGGAGAGGGAGCTTTTGATCAGAGCTAGATTTCATTGTTTTAATGATCAATGATTGAGCATTGTTTAGAAAATATAATTCTAAATTTATTAAGTCATAGAAAAACAAGACATAAATTTACAAATAATTTCAAAAATATTTAAGGGGTTAAACTTTTGTTGCAAGGTGTGTGCCCTTGGTCTCCTTGTGTTGTGTAGTGCAACGCTTGAGTTGTGACATGACTTAATCACCTCTCGTGGATTCTTTAAGTTTTGCAGTTGTATTAGGCATTAACGGGTCGATCTTTTGGTGCAACAACAACCGTGTTTCCAACAAGTGGTATCAGAGCCTGGGTCACAGGTTCAAACCCCCTGCTTGCACTAAGGGTTGATTGTTGCAAGGTGCACGCCCTTGGTCTCTTTGTGTTTTGTAGTGCAACGCTCGGATTTGCGACATGGCTTAACCACCTCCCATAGATTCATTAAGTCTCGCGGTTGTATCGGACATTAACAAGTCAATCTTTTGATGCAACAACAACCGTGTTTCCAACAACTTTATACCTCAACAAGTATCTCACAACCTTCACAACCGTAATATGTGTCTCAACAAAATAAATAAATTTACCTTAGAAATTCCTAAAACTACTTTTGTTAAGAAATTTAGTATCTTCTTATGCTATCATTTGAGGATACCCTATAATCATGGTTTATTGAGCCTTCAAAATACATAGACACTATAATATTTGTCTAAATTTGTTTTAATCATTTATCATCTATCACTATTTTTCCTATCTTGAAGCACTCAATAAATGTCAATTATAAAGTTTATGGATAATATTTATGTAAAAAAAAAATAGATAAATGTTTAGATTACTTTTATTGTATTGAATTGTAAAGAGTATTCTAGTTTATTAATACTATTGCTTTTATGAAAATTTCCAAATAATTCTTCTTATGTTTGAATCCAAATAATTCTAGTTATATACAAATGGGTGCGTTGATCCAGATGGACAATCAATGCAAAGTCCAGGTGTAGGTAAAGCGATTCTCTTTCCCCCAAATAATCCTTACTTCAACACAGCTGTAGTAGAAAACGGGTGCGGAAAATGATAAAGTAGTTTAATTTCAAATGAATGTGACTGATCGATGAAAACAAGCCAAACGTCTAGATCTGAAAGATTCCATCAGTATTAGAGCGAGAAACTGGAATTAGTAATGGAGTCATTTGGGAAACTTTCTTTATGCTGCGATCCGCAAGGGACTGAAAAGTTTGTTCAACCACCAAAAGTCTAAATCTGAAAGATTCCATCAGTATTAGAGCGAGAAACTGGAATTAGTAATGGCGTCATTTGGGAGACTTTCTTTATGCTGCGATCCGCAAGGGACGGAAAAGGTTTGTTCAACTACCAAAAGATACGCTTAACTTCCATTGACAAATCCAAATGTTGCAGAAGTCATCTTCATACTTTCAACTCGAGAAGAATACTATTAAAAGAGAAGAGGCCGCCTTAGCATTTCATGTAAATAATCTTCCACAACGGAAAGATTTTATTCAGTCGGTGAGTTGCAAATTCGATTCGAATGGAAATAACTTCGATTAAAGGTCAAAATCGCATATTCAGAAACAGATGATAAGATGTTTGATCATAAAACAACAAGTCCCGAGGTCGAATCCGGACAATATAATTTTGCTCAGCTGACACAACAACGTGTCCTCTGTTTATGCTCGTCAATCACAATGCAAATATTAAGAACTCGATATCCATTTAAGTGATTAATCCCTGGTTTACAGCACCTACCTCCCTCTGACATCGTATAGGATATAGCGAAGCGCAAAATTAGCCCTACACGTCACATGTAAACTACCTAAAGTAGATATAGTTTGAGCCAAAGAGCTTTCAACTCAAAAAACCATACAAGGGCTTTGAAATAAACATGAACTGAGATTCTATAGCTTTGAGCTTTGAACTCAAAAAAATCATTTTGGTGCTGTGAAGCAAAGGATTTTTAATTGTTGGTCTGAACATAAACTGAAATTTATGCAATTCAGAATATGCAAAAAGTTTTAAGTTGTCTTATCATGTGTCTAATTGAAATTAACTAAAAATAAATAGTTTAAATTATAAGTTAAAGGTTAATAAGTGTTGTTTTTGGATTTCAATTGTGTGAGATTCTTTTGCATCAGTGTTTCAGATGACATTTTGTAATCTATCGTCAAAATAAAAATGAGAGCTACGCTGATACAAAAGAATCTAACACTTATTATCAGCATGAACCATAAAAATTTAATGTTTCAAATTAAAGATTTTCCTCATTTAAATAGTTCTTGATTTCATTTAAAATGATATTCTATAAAATAACTGCCTTGAAATTTACCTACCCCTATTCAAAATTTTGTACTAGAGGTTAGGGAGGCAACTTAGAAGAGGCATGTTTGACTAGAATAGGGAGGCAACTTAGAAGAGACACCAAAGCTTGAAGCTCTACAAAACATGGATACTAGTGAGGATCATCAAGAGATTGAGAAGGAAAACGATGTAGGAGGCATAGATGAATTGAGGGATTATCACACATTCGATGCTTCACCATCCCAAGAAAAAGGAATTGAGTTTTATACTATTCAAGAAGATGACATCCTTGGTGAGCATCCATCCTTACCACAAGAAGGAGAATCAAATGATGAATGTCAATTCGTCCTAAAGGAGGAACTTTCAAGCATCCCTGAAGGTGGACAAATGGCACTAGAAAGTGAAAGACACTTTGAGTTGGTGTTTCCATCGATGTCAACATTTAAACAACCACTAAAGGAAATCTTTGAAAATCAATCTATCAAGGAGACTCTAATTTTTGAAGATATGCTTACAAAGTTTCATGAAGATGTGTGGTTTATGCATAGAGATGAGCGAGATGTAATTGTAAAAACAAAGAAACTTGAGCTATTTGGAGGGGCGCCAAGCTTATTCCAAGAAGAGCTTGCAAGTGAGGATCAACTTGTCAATGCTCGTGGAATGGTACATTACCAATGGCGACCTCCTGAAGCAATTGATGATCTTGCTTCCGACAATGCATTGAATGGCGAGCAAGCACTTCCATTCAAGCATGAACGAAACCAAGTTGTCTCTTTCCCTGCTCTCAATTTTGAATACTATGAATTTGATTATGGGGGGTTAGGAAAAACAACTTGCATATGGATTGATCACGGTCCTAATGAGTTGCCTCAATTGCTTATCTTGCATGAGGAATTGCTTGAATATGAAAGATGCATGGTGAGACCTTACTTTTCCGTATTTAAGGATGAATTTGCTCGATTGCGAACTTGCGAACCATCACATTTGCTACACTCCTGTTGAACATATTGAGAAATCATGTAAAGTCATGTACATACAACATTTCTTTGAGTCATGTCAACCCCAGGAAGCTTGCATATTATTTAGTTTAGCTTTAGAGTAGGTTTCTCTTTCGTGTGTTTTAGTTAGGGGTCTTATTGAGCCTTATTCTTAATTTGCCTTGAGTCATTTGACTCATGATTCTCAAGTAGCTCAAAGAGTTATTTGTTTGCTTTCTTTAGTTTTCTTTGCTTTTGGTTTACCTTAGTTTAGTTTTCTTTAGTTTGCTTTGGTTTTAGTTTGCTTTCAAGTCAGTCGTTTGCTTAGCTTAAGTGTTCTACGTGGGAGCCTTCAGTTGTAAGAAAGGTGTTTGTGTTGTTTACTCACACACTAGCACATTTTGTATCTTATATTTGGTTCATTTCTTAGATATCTATTCAAGAAGTGCTTTTGAATCCAAGGTTGTTCCTTTCCAACTTCATCATTTGGTTAGGACTTGTACTTGACTCGGAAGAAAATCACTTATCGTGTCAATACCGACATCTTTTGATTACTATATTTTACACACTTAATCAAATTGCTTTAAGTCATTGTGGTTTCTTAGGTGAAGTCATGGCTAGTGAAAAATCTAAAATCCAACTCCAGAGCCATTGTAAATCTCAAACCCAAGTGAGCTTCATTGCTTATGAGCCAAAGTGTGGAAAATATGTAAAAAAAAGGTAGTATCAAAAGAAAGAGAATATGTGAAAAGAAAGAAATATCTTGAGAAAAAAAAATCAAGAAGAGAAAAAGAAAAAATGAAATATCAAAGTGTTTGGCTTTGGGAATATGCGAGTAACTCCATCGGGGCTATGGACGCTCGACTGACAATGGAGCAATATTCGTGAGATTACAACAATAACCTCGTTGGGGCTATAGATGCTCGCTGATAGCGAGGCTCTATCTAGGATGCTTATGAAGTTTGGATAAACTATGTAGCTAGTCATGGTGGATTCTAAGAGTCACAATGTTCTTATGAGTCGAAATTAATACATTTACACAAGGCAACTTGGAGAAGGCGAATTAGCATCAAGGATGAAGGTTGATAGCTTAAAGAGTATCTCAACATCAACACATTTGAGCTAAATCAACAAGGAGATCCACACATTGAAGTCCAGCTCAACATTCCAAGGGATGCACATACTTCACATTGGAACATCAAGGTCATCAACATGATAGAAGATACTCCAAAGATGCATGAAGGAGGATACATGTCACATGGTTTCCAAAAGATCGAAGTCTACATTTCAAGACAACAACATGTTCCAAGTCCAAGGCAAAGAAGTTCAAGATCAAAGAAGGTTAAGGAAAGAAGTACTTCAAGATTCTAAGGTTGGGATTGTGAATGCATCACAAGGAGGAAAATTTCCAAGTTAGTGAACGTGATCAAGGAATGAAGATAGTTTTAGAAGAAGCTGAGGTGGTCCATCCTATTCACTTTCAAGCCAATCAAGTTACTTCCACATCAGCAAGTCCAAGTTCAATGAACTCGATTCATCTCATGGTGGAGCAAGTGACACATGGCGCCTCATCAAATACTAATTTATGTACCTAACCTATTCTCTCATTGGCTAGAAATCAAAATGGACATGTGTCCAATCCATTGTAATGATCTTATTGGCCAGAAGGAAGTTTGTTATAACAAACCCTAATTAGGGTTTTATTGTAAAATCTCAGCCATTGATCTCAAATCGATTTGAGCCTTTGAATTGTAATGAGCTCTCTATATAAAGCTCATTTTTTTCCATTTGTAAAGGTTAATAACGAATAGTTAATAATTGATCAATAGATAATAGCTAGATAGCAATTAGAATAGAAGTTAGAATAGGAGAAGGCCAAGATTGTTGCCAAAACTTTGTTGTAAAGAACATATGATTTCATTGAAGTTATGGTGAATTAATGTGTCATTTCAACAAGTTGCATGGTCTCTACTCTCAAATTTGCTTCCATGTTGATTACATGAATGATAAGAGTTGTGAATGATTAATGGTGAAATTCATTTATCCATACCACTAGCAATTTGATGGTTGTAAGTTTGCCTTGTGTGATCAACTAGAATTCTTAATGAGCTTAATTTCAATTGCTATTCACACTTTGATATGCATTGCTTTGATGGTATCCTTGTTGTTAATAGTAATTTGAACATAATTTTTGCCTTCCTTAGAAGATCGCACTAAGCTTTGTGGAATTGTTGCTTTGCATGCCAAAGCAAGGCTTAGTAGAATTTCACCAAAGATTGTCTATCGTTCCTACATTCTTAAACTTCCTAAAACCTGTTTCTTTTGCTTTTTCTTTATTTTCCAAGCAAGTAATTAGGATCAAGTTCCAACGATTCAAGCATTCAACAATTCAACGTAAGTCCCCTTCGTGATTCGAGCATAATCACATCAAACCAATGAGCTTATCCACACGTCGTGATCCGACATTGAGAACCTTGGAGTTGTCTCAAGTGGTCCTTAGGCGAATCTTCAGCATTTGAGAGACTTTGTTCAAGAGAAGATAAGATACTTTTGGGTATTTTATTCTGTGTATGTGCATAAAAAACACATCAACAAACCCTAACGCCCTAACACCCCATGTCACCTATGTAGATATAACCGACTGTACCAAATTTGGTTGCTTGTTGCGAGCTACACTTTCATGCTCATCAAATGGTTCTCTAAAATGAACCACTCTAACATCAAACAACGGATCGATAAATATTGACTGAACAGCCCCAAATTGGCAATGGTGCAACTCTACTTATTAGAGAGAAAACACTTAAATGGTGCATTTCAGAGTGCGAATGTCAGAGGTGATTCAATACTGACGTTTTGTAGTGTATTTGCATCAAAGAAGCGGTCAACCTGCATAACTATGCCGGTATTATCTCCGAAGTGGTAAATCGACTGTAAATATGCACCAAGCATAGATCCCCACACACACCCCTTATATGTGTTCCAATCAATTTGTCATTTGATAAAACAAAAATCCTTGCCAATAAAAACAAAAAACCTTGCCAATACATACTACTTGCACTTGCAACCAGATTCAAAAATCAAAACCTCAGAAATTATTAGACTTATTAGATTGAACTTTCTATACATAGTTAAGGAAGAAATGAATCAAATTTCTTACAATTCAAAAGGGGACGTGAGGAGTGTCAAGGCATCTCCTACAAAATTCCAACGAGAAACAGAGAAAATCAAAGGCTAGAAGCCACAGATAGTCGAGATATTTGGTCATATTATTTAAGTAACCTGTGATACACTGACATCCAGGAATCAATAATTTGTTGCATGATAACAAAGAATGTATAATTTTCTGTCCGCATCTAATTTTTAGCTCAGCTGCCCGTTTGACAAATACAGCTTTAAACAAATCAGAAAGCCAATAATTACTAGTTGTCAAGAGTTATATAGTGCTTCTCCGGACAGAATGCAACTTCAAAACTCTTCCGCTGCCCCCGTTTTGGAGACGCCAACAAATGATGAAATCAAGAAAGCATACTTGGGTTGATCATTTAACTCCTAATGCAGACGTTCAAAAATAAAATGTTTGGATCAGCCATCGAGTAACTGTGAGCATCTCTAAGCAGCATTAGGTTATTTGTGCCAAGCCAAGTAAATGCACCAGTTCACGAACCATATTCCTTCATACTGTACATGATAACTTTCCCTCTGAGCTCTGCCTGGAGAAAGCACGTAATGTCTATTCAAATGTGAAATAAAGATGCTCAATATTCACAACTGGGGAATAATGATATTTCATGCCCATATTGCAAGGGATGACATCATAAGACCACCTATAATTAAGGCAATGTATGATACAACCTGCAATCTTGGATTGCAACACATTCCCTTGCTGAGAAAATCTGCTGCAATGAGATCTACCAAAGCCATATATATGAGAATTCCTGCAGATATAGAATCAAATATACCCTCCACAACAAGTGCTCTTGGGCTATTTGGATTGTATATGGAAGATATTCCAATACCAATGCCAATTCCTACAGGAGTAGTGATTGCAAAGAAAGAGGCCATGATGGTAGCTGAGAGAGATTTGAAACCTGCCTGCACATTTACAATGTCAAAAGCACATAGTGAGATAAGAATTTCAGTACCAAACCCATTAGAAAATTTTAAATATGTAAACAAGACAGTAAATGATACCTGAGAAACACAGCCTCCGAGTGCAAAGCCTTCAAAAAATTGATGAAAGCATAATGCTCCCATTAGGGGTCTAACTGTACATGGACTCTGAGAAACTCCAAGCGAAAGACCAATGATAACTGAATGTGAGACGATTCCCATTTCTAGAACCTGCAATATTGCATTCAGAAAATTAAATCTACTGTGAATAGAAGGCTACTAGACAAGTTCACAAGATGCATATCAAACACATAGATTTTAATATCTTTATAGACTAGAGGAATCAGAGAACATATACCCAATTAATTCCGTGCTACCTAATTAATTATTTCCCAAGAATGTATCAAATGAAATACGTGCCACCTAATCATCTGCCTGATAAGAAGATTCTTATACACCAATTAAAAAAATCAAATACAACGTGACAATGGATCATAATACACCCTTTGCCCTTCTTTAGTTTTACATAACTATCAGCTTAAAATTTGAAAATAACTTTCAAAAATTGTATGACCTAAACCATGCTACAACATTAAAGCAAAGAAACGGTGGTCAACCTGGGAAACTACAATATGTCGAATGTTTTGAGAAGGTTCAGTCACAATGTGTTCTGTATGTGTATGCCCAAATTGCTTATGAACATGCTCATGTGTTTCATCTTCACAAGAATGATGACCATGGGGATGACTATGACTATGGGATGCTGCATGAGCACGCATACCTACAATATGCATGTGTCTGTCACCATGTTCTTCATCTGGCGTCTTTTCATTTCCATCCTCAACAGATGAAGCAGGCATTAATTCAGGCCAATTCTGCTGTTCCTCAATATGGCCGCTTGTTATGACACCATTCTGCTCCTTCAGGTGTTTCCTTTCATAATATTGTGTCCCCAAAAAGTCGGCTAAAAGAGTGCACAATGTAGCCAACATTGCAATAAAACCAGAAAATGGAAATTTTGACCATGGCATATCTGGCAAACACTCATCAGTAAGAGCTGCTTCAGCATCTGATAGCATATGAACAAAACCTGTTGCTAGAATAACTCCGGCAGCAAAGGCCTTAGCGATCACAAAAAAGTTTCCACTTGTCCTGATAAAGTTCAATCTCCTTCCACAAAGAGGCAATGCCACTCCAAAAGCACCTGATACGAGAATCACAAAAATGGCAATTGTCTTTAAATACAAGGCAGCCTGCTTGTCTCGGCATTCCTCATCCTTGAAAACTCCACAGTCAGAAGTTCCCATTGTTTCCAGTGCTACCCCTGTAGAAGTAACAAACATACAGTAAGATGACATTTTTCATATAAAACAGCATGGACTAAACTACATAGTACATACTGCTTCTCTTGTTTGAGAGTCCACAGCAGCATCACTTCATCTTTCTTTCTAAGGAGGTGAATGGAGCTTTCATTTCTTAGACGGG
Source organism: Cryptomeria japonica (assembly GCF_030272615.1). Taxonomy (NCBI): domain Eukaryota; kingdom Viridiplantae; phylum Streptophyta; class Pinopsida; order Cupressales; family Cupressaceae; genus Cryptomeria; species Cryptomeria japonica. Next base: position 294,603,437 of record NC_081409.1, on the reverse strand, counting down.
TATGGATACGGGTAACCCCCACCGGCTACTGCTGGCGTTGAGGCTGTTCGAATGGAATACAACAGATATTTCGACGGCAAGGGTGGGAGAAATGTTTTAAGTGCGACCTGAACAGAAGAGTTGTTGTCCCATGACACACATGCAAACCATGCCGTCAAAGTCATCCTCATCTGCTACTGCTTGCGAAAATCAAAATACACTGGAAAATATTGTTGTTTAGGGTTGTGGTCATATATTTTATGGTAAAATGGTTAGAGGAAAGTCTGTGAAAACTTTTATTGACACTGAAATCGTTGTGAAAACCCCTTGTATGAGTTGGAATCGGCCAAGTACGCTGCTTGATGATTCCAAACGAATCCACCTCAAGAATATCATACCCCGCCCGATTCTACAGACGTTTTGTATCCGAATCCAATTCAGAAATGCATCGTACCCAGATATGCAAGGATTTTCTGCCGATTCTGTAACTTAGTGTTTAAATGAGGTATAGTGCTCTGTACTAAAAACCCAGAAACTCTACAACTACTACAAGAGTTATAACTCACAGAAATGATATTTTTCTCAATAGTTCTCATCTAAGTAATTTTATTCATCTGAAATACCAGCATAAAGGAAGCTTCTCATCGTTCCATACAAGGTTCTGCCCATAAAACTGTTAGATAATCATATGCACAACTAGCTCACAACCAACACTTGATTTATAGTGTTCTGAACCATAATGCTTAAGGCAACATTATTCACTTATAATTGGATCTAATTAGAAGTTCATAATTATGACTACTGTTATGCAGCTGTCACCTGCTTCTCGCTAGAAAAGGAATAGTTAACCATTGTTCTGGACGATAAAATTGCAGATGAAGAAAACCACCAATATGAATTGGTATTGAGACAACCAGACCAATACATAGAAAGGAAGACTCCAACTATGGATTGGCATTCAGACAATCATCTAACACATTGTTTGTTGAGCATTTCCCATGACATTGTATGCTTAGTTGATCAGGAATGACTGCAAATTATTAGCAGAAAAGGAAAGTATGATTGAAGGTTACAGGAATTTTGTGGAAGTCAAGATGTAAGGCAACGTCTTAAACTCCTCCCTCCACAGTCTAGGGTGGTTGAAGACGTTCAGGCAAGAATCAGCATTGACAATAAAAGGAAAATCCATGAGTATCACTATCGACAAAGATGTTTAGTCGATGCCTTCAGGACTGAAGGTCATGCTGCCCTGTTTAGGAAGAGACCTGCCATGTAAACCTGTAGTAATGTAAACCATGTTTCTTGGAAGCAAGAAATGTTGCATTTTGATTTCTCCAAAATAAATTAGAATTTTGGATGGATAAGAAAGCTATGCTTTACCATTTCCTTGGAAGATGGTGGTTTTGATTGTTGCAGATGAACAACTCCATGATTACGCTTTTTACTATGTGATACAAAAAGCATACTACTAGAGACAAACTACTAGTTTCTTGCTTTTTCTTTTTTTGAAAACGAATCCAATTTCATTTTCATAACTAAACAACATTACAGGAATTATGAAAAGGTCTCCTTCTTGTATATTCTTCTCTTCAGACACCACATATATTGCTGCACTATTGCATTTCTTGCCCACAATCCTAAATGTGAGACACATCTTTCTAGTTGATATGATTGTTATTTGTCCTGCTCTTACAAATATCAGGAGTTCTGAGTAACATACAAATTCCATAAAACTACTCCCCTTCAGAAACTGCAGGTTATGACAACAAAAAATAGCTGTGGTTCATTTCCAATATGCTGAAGTATCGAGAAGTATTAAAAAACCAGTGACTTATTGCTTCATAGGTCCAATAGATTGTGTCAATTTTCAAGAACAGTAAATATCATCATCAGCATTATCATATTATGATATTTCCTTCATCTATTATCCTAAGAATATTTCGATATTAGTAGTGGCCTGTTGATATAATTTTCATTGTCAATTGGTAAGACATCCCCACTATTTTTTCTAGCTCTGGCATGCAATTCTAGCAGATCGTTTTCTGAAATATCATTCTTGACATAGGATATTTTTTGGTAGCGTTCTTGATTATATGTGAAACATGAGGTTTTAATTTTTTTCTGTGGAAAACATCAATTAAAGCTACGATCTTATCAAAGGACGCTTACTTCAAGCTGTCTACTACAGAAAATCCTTATAGCATCAAATAAACCCTTACATGTATAGAAATTATTAATTTTCTGTTAACATTGTAAAGGGTCTCTCTATAGCACAATCATATTGGTAATTTACCTATGGGTAAAGCCAAACATTATTAATCAAGGATTTCTGCTAGTTTTCTTACAATTGACACAGCTGTAATCATCATAAATGTTTATCAATCGGAATATAACTTTTCAAGATGGAGGAAGATGATTAGAACTCCCAACAGAATAGCAAAGAGTGGCATTCGATGAATTACCTGCTATGCTCTGAGCCCTCTCTTTTAGATATAATAAGCAAATCACTATCCCGTCAGTGCAGCTGCCTGACAACTCCTGCAGTCAAGATTAACACTAAATACATAGTCAGGTCTGCAAATAAGAGAGAACTCCAATCAGAAAGAAAGAAAAATACTAACATTGTTCCTTTCTTCACACACAATCAAACCAAGCACTCTATACAATTTATACTCGTCACATTTAACTCAAACTTGCGTAACTGTTAATATAATTTGAGATTGTGCAAGTTCACTTAGAAGTTACATGCTTTCATCATATTTACAAGAAGCTTTAACCTAGACGAGTATCGAGGGCACTGTAATCCAGGAGAAAGATACATGGATTCTTCTTATGGAATGAATTATAATTTGATGCTTTCAAATTCACTCACATATATGTACACAAAAGGGACACAAGTTGGGGTAAAACTATGATCTGTAGTGGCTGACAACCAAATGTAGAAGAATAAGAGTTTAAATCTGTTGATTTAGTGCATAAACAACATAAAAAGCTGTTCCAAACAAATGAAAGTGAAAATACCAGCAGACTCAACTGTTAATGTGCTCATGGAATAGCAGACAAGTAAACATTATGATCTTTGTTTACAGTAGATATGCAATGTAAAAAAATCATGAAAGAAAAGAACATTGGCTGTCAAAAATTGGAGAGCATTAAAATCCTCTGGCTTTCCAACTGAAAACACTTAAACCAACCTAATTACATAGAAATGAATGTACAGAATATTGGAGAGCTCACCAAAAGCAAAAGTGCAAAAAGATGTTCAAACATACCCATGCATTTGGGTGCTCAGATGACATAGAAGCCTCCTAAGATAAAAGTCTATGACAAAAATCTCCATAAATAAAATATTCTAATTTTCAACATGAATAGAACTAGTGAAACCCAATGCTGGCCAAGCCCACATGATACTCTAGATCTGCTAGTTGTTAATGTAAAGACAACCAACGAGACCTCAGTTAAGCATAGCCCATGTCATCTATTGTAAGGCCAAGAAGAGAAGGCTTAGCATCCAAAGTGAACAATGGCATAGATCGGAAACATTTGTATCATATAAAAAAAAGCTATTTTACCAAGTCGGAAACAAATCTAGGCATAACCAAGTGCAATTTGCTTTGGAATTGGAATCAAAATCAGAATGGGGTTCTATTTTCTTGTGGATTCATCCAAGGTATGGTTTCTTGTGCACAGATTCATTTGGAATTGTTCATGAACATACCTCAGTGATTAGCCATCTCAAGAAGATTCCAGCAGCGGGCAACAATTTTAGTGCATTTGGCTTGACTTTTAACCATCAAAGTAACTTTTAATATGACCAAAACCACTGAGATCCCAATCGGGCAAATACCGTATCATCTATTATGAGGTAAAACTAAGAAAACGCATAGCTAGTGTTTAGCATTAAGCCCAACATTATACAGATTTAGTACATGTCATAAGTAGAAAAACATTTGGTAAGACCAACAGGCAGTCGTACAAGACTGTTTCCTTGGTGTTGTCTTGACTCTTGACATCTTCATTTCTCTTCTTCACAACTATATGACAATGAATACTACCATCTAGTAATTTTCAATACAGATATAACAAGTGAAACCCCAATAGAATGTAGTCCACAAAATCTGTATACTAATAATAGCTGCGAATTATGTGACTGGTGAGATTCAATGAAGGAAGTCTTCAACATCTATATGCTAAAATCATGAACATGAATCAAACTAGTAAGACCCTAATTAAATAAAACCCCATCCATTTTCACCAAAACCTTAAAGTTTTCAATCTGAACAAAACGAGTGAAACCCACCCAATTAATTTAGGGCGACGGGTGGGGAGCAGAGTGTTACATATTACATGTCAAGGTTCTATGCCATTGGACTCTCCGCAACTTGGAACCGTATTAAGAAGGCAAGGTCACCAGTATGGTAGAATTCAAACTTGTCGTAAAGAATTAAGAGGTAGGGGTTATACATAAGGCAAACATGCATATACATGTAACCATATTACACAATACGGAGGTAAGCCCAGTTCATGTTTTCCACGTGCTCTTCTAGTTTTCTTATAAGTTTGACCTAAATTTGTATGTATGTCAAATGTGGCCTGCTAAATGAGTTATACCCAATTCGGCAATCCCAACATTGTACTTGTTTATGTATGCCAAAATATTATAATTTTCAATGTCTAGAGACCAGTATCATCTATATACACACCAAAACTTGAGAAATTTCAACATGACTACAACTAGAGTAAATCCCGAAAATGGCGAATTGTACATCTCAAACGCTGAAGACATCGTTACCAAAGCAGAAATACACAAATTCAAGTACTAAACATTTGGGTTTAAAAAAATCACACAAACCTATTAAAGAAAACCGTATAGAAAAACAAATACACCAAAATCAAGGTTTATCAATAACAGGGCATTTCACGCTAAACGAGATTGCTACCTCCTACAGAAACTCGAATGCACAGAGTGATTCTATACCATACCTCAAAGGACATTTTGATCAATTTGCAATCCTGCTAAGATTTGTGTTTCCCGTCTGAATTGCAAATCCAAAATCTCAGCAATTCTCAACAGAACAATTTCCCTTTTATAGACGGTTGTGAACAGGTTAAAGTCCAAAAGCGTGTCCCCAAGTATATGTGATGCCCACAAGTAATTGAGAGGTGAGACACAGGGAATCACTACAACTTCTTATAGGTCTGAAACCAAAGGCGGCAAGGCTATTGTGTCGTCATCTATAAAATATTAAGGAAATTTTATGTCAAATCAAATCATTTTTAATTATGCCTAAAAATCAAAATGAATAAATGGATACGAAAACAAATCCCAACTTAGTCTTCGATGCAAACCGTGCTGCAGCATGCTAGATCCGATGCCCAGACAAAATATTTATTTAAGAGGATAGGACATCCACCTTAGAGGGATAGGCCATCCATGTTACATCCATGTTACATCAATATAAGTATATAACCATAATTAATGTGCATGAGACTTTACTTAACAAATATAAACATAATTAATATAATAAAAATGCATGTATTTTTGGATGAATATAATGTGTCAAAATTTTGACGAAGCACCTGAGACTTGAGCAAAACAGAAAAGAAACCATGATGTAAGCCGCCCAGATCAAGACAATTCAAACTGAAAATGTCGACATACTGAGTTTAAGCATAATTAATTTAGGTATGAGTACATGCTTAGAAAACAGAAAAGAAACCATGATGTAAGCCGCCCAGATTAAGACAATTCAAACTGAAAATGTCGACATACTTAGTTTAAGCATAATTAATTTAGGTATGAGTACATGCTTAGGTATATATACAGGAAACTGAACAATTTTAAATCAGAGAGAAAAAACCCAAAATCTATACAACCTCTTGATATATATTAAAAAAGAAAAAAAAATACAAAACCTCACAATGATAATGTACACTATGAGCACATCTGTACAATGGATCAATTATGTTAATTGGTATTCTCTGTCAGATTTTAGGTCAGGGAAAAGTACCTAAGTCAAAACAAAATCCAGGCAGAGTAAATTGAATACATTCACTTCAATTTACAAATTAATTAACTGATAACATGCTCCATGTTTATATTTTAATTCCAAAATCAAGCAAGCCAAATTAAATATTACCACTTGACTTTATCAATTCAACTGACCTGGATTTTTTTTTTTTGAGGATTAACTTAAATAAGTGGTAAGAGCATATACCCGGACAAGAAATTCAGATTTTTCTTTTTTTTCTTTTTTTTGAGTCTTTGATCTTCCTGATACGTGATACCCCACCAGTTCGAAATCGCGCCCTCTGATCAGCTTCTAGTAAACAGCATTCCAGCCACAGAAGAGTCATGATCGACTTATAGCCGTCGGATTTGCTATAGCGAAGAGAATGAGAAAAAATACAATGTTGAAAGGATGTTATCAGGATGAGGACATTGTTGTTATATGTGTGACACTAATTTGGTGTTTTATTGAGTCAAATTGAGCATAATCGTGCCAGGCTGGCAAAAATGTCGATAGTGACTGCTCATTATTTGCTCACCCCTTTCATCTTATTTCTTTCAAGAAGTCACTTTAAAGTCGTTTTTCTGATCTTCTTGTCATGAAGCAGTCAGGCAGTCGTCAATGGAGATTGCATGGGAGGGGACTTGAGTTTTAGGCGTTTGGTCTACCAAATAAACTGTTGAAAATAAATTAAAAACATTTTTTCCTAAAGATGTGGTTTCATGTTTATTTTTAATGAAAATTTTAGTGGTAGTCTTCAATTTTAGAAGATATATGTGTATATTCAAGATAGATGTGTATATTTTGGTTATCTTCTATTTAATTTTATATTAGTTTTAAGAAACGTATTTTAATTCATTAATATATTTGTAAATGGTATAATTTTGTATAAAGTAATGACTTTGTTCTATATCATATCCAAAGAAAAAAGTCATGATTCTATGCAACCTTGAGAGAGATTGATCGAAGGAGGAATTTGATGTTGAGATTAACCTGTAAATCAATTGGATTGATTACAATGAATACAATGAATGTTCATAAAATTATAAAGACAAAACCCTAGATCTAACTCCTAAAGAAAGATTAAAAGAGAGCCTACCAAGAGTCCACATCATAATGAACGAGACAACATGTGTTAGATAATTAAATAGGTGATTATCCTAATTACTCTAACAATTCCTATATCTAAATATAGTGTCATATGTACAATATTTAACCATTGCTAAAATACACATTTTGTTGGCCCCACTTGGAGTTATGAATGTTAAATCATTTAGAGAGCAATTAATTCACCCTCCTAGTTTTTCACTTCTTCTAGTCATAAGCTCTTTATTAATGGAAGTTTGAATCATGATAGGAGTAAAATTCAAACAGTTTGTTGGCAACAACAATGAAGGAAAACTGAGGGTGGGATTCGGGTGGGGGCAGGGTGGTGAATCAGTTTTCACTGGATTATACAAATTAAGTACAATCTCAGATCTGATCAATTGCGGCAAGAATAAAGATAAACACAATAACAATAACACACATAACACCAAGATTTTTTACATGGAAAACCCAGTTAAGGGGAAAAACACTATGGGAACCTGCTCACAGTAAGATGATATTCTACAGTAGTATGTGTAAATATTGCAATGGGCAATGCACATGCATTCAGGCACATTGCCTAGAGCTCACTACTCAAAATATGATGACCCAGAAGGCTACAACCCTCAAGGAAGGTTCACTACCTGACAACAATATTCAGACTACAATCCGGTTAAGATGAACTGAAAGAATAGCATCTCCTAATGCCTAATGATAGTTCCAGTTAAGCACAATTATCTGCTCTGCAACACACTCTGCTCAATACACCACACTGAAAGAAAAATTCACTTGTTCGCACATACACGACTCTCTAATAATGCAGACACAGCACCCATACCCAAATTACATGAATATAACACCTATTTATACAAATCATCAACCTTGAATACAAGGTTAGCTAAACCCTCAACATCTAATTACAAAATTACATCACATAATATATAAATCAACCACCAAACCAATACAATGTCATGACAACATAGCATGGACCAAAATCAATCTCCTTGAACATGCAACATCGCTAGAAATCTCGCCAAGATCAACCGCAACACGCTACACCACTGAAAACGTTGCATAACATGAAGAATATCACCAGATCCATAAGATCTTCAATAACGTGCACAATGATCAATGCGGACCACCAAAATAAATAGGACATGACTAGGAAACACCAACAATCATGTTAGAATCATCCGCAATAGTTGCACCAACACCACTTAATCAAATTTTCATTGATCAACATGCTAACACTCAAGAACACTCAACATCAGCAACTCGGACAAGAAAGATAACTTCTGGAGCACCAAATCATGAACTATCAGAATTTAAGATACACACGAACATCCCAAATGCTTTCCCAAATCCTCAACACAAGATATAATCATTCTGGAGGACAACGGATCAAACACCAGAACACTGCAACATTGAACACTAAAAAACCAATCTTCATACTAGAATCCACAACTCGATCAAATCACCACATAGTATCATGAAATCAATATGTAATGATATCTCTAGTTGATTCAACATAGAAAACAGATAAACCAACCAAATCAACTCACTGCAAACACCAGAACACCAAAACAACTCTCTGCAACACCAAAACACAAAAATATGTTGACATCAATGACAACAACATATCCTAGCAGCAACAATATCCAATAATCTCCCCCTTTGGCATTGATGGAAACATATAAATGTGAAAAACAATCAATGCAAAGGAATACATCAACACCAACAATCTCCCCCTAAGATCATGCACACAAAGCTTCCAAGATAAGGCAATTTTTCACATGCTTCTCTCCCCCTTTGACAGCAATGTCAAAGACATATACAAATTATACTTCTCTCCCTCTAAGAAGGACAAACTCTCCCCCTTAGGATAAACTCACATATTGAACCATATGCTGACTACCTCGGCTGAGTAGCAGAACCAACTCATCAACTCGGATAAGAATATACGACTACGAAGTCCACCGAATTGATGCATATCAATGCATCTAGTTATCATCAAGAGGGGCAGAGACCCCTAACTTGTCTCTCAAATAGACAAATGTATCTGTAGGCAAAGGTTTAGTAAAAATATCTACAATTTGATCCTTTGTAGATACATACTCCAATTTGACTTCTTGATCACTGACCTTCTCCCTCAAGAAATGATACTTAATTGATATATGCTTCGTTTTAGAATGCAGTACCAGATTCTTGGAAATATCAATAGCACTTGAATTGTCACAATATATAATAGTAGGCTCATCATACACAACTCTAATGTCCTTCAACATCTGCTTCATCCAAACTACCTGAGTACAATTGCTAGCAGTGTCAATGTACTCATCTTCAGCAGTAGATAAAGATATAGCATCTTGTTTCTTACTTTCCCATGAAACCAACTTCATCCCCAAAAAGAAAGCTCCATCGGTAGTTCTCTTCCAGTCATCAACATCACATACCCAATCAACATCAGTATAAGCACATAACATGAAATCATCATTCTTCGAATACCACAAACTATAATCAACAGTCCCCTTCAAGTATCTGAAAATCCTCTTCATAGTAGTAACATGACTCTCTTTAGGATCTGCTTGAAATCTGGCACAAAGATAAACAACATGCATAACATCTGGTCTAGTCTGAGTCAAATGCAACAGTCCACCAGCCATAGATCTATACAAGGTTTGATTAACTTTCAAAAATTCATCTTGCTTAGACAACTTGCATCTAGTCACCATAGGAGTTCCAACAAGTTTGAAGTCATCTAACCCAAGCTTTCCAACAAGTTTGAAGTCATCTAACCCAAGTTTCTTCAACTGTTCCTTCACATACTTAGATTGAGAAATGAAAATGCCTTTAATAGTCTTTGTAATCTGCAATCCTAAGAAGAATTTCATCTCACCTATTATAGACATCTCAAACTCTTTCTGCATATCATTAGCAAACTTCATACTCAATTCATCATCTCCTCCAAAAATAATGTCATCAACAAACACTTCAACAATCAAGATGTTATCATTATCAACTTTAAAGTATAAATTACTATCAGCAATACCTTTACAAAATCCCAACTTCATCAAATACTTGTCCAATCTAGCATATCGGGCTCTAGGGGCTTGTTTAAGTCCATATAGTGCTTTCTTCAATCCGCATACCATGTCTCCTTCATCTAATAATAAAAATCCATTTGGTTGCTCAATGTAGACTTCCTCTTCCAAATCTCCATTCAAAAAGGCTGACTTGGCATCCATCTGATATATCTTGAAATTCTTATAAGAAACATAAGCAAGATGTAATCTAACACCTTCAATTCTAGCTACTGGAGCAAAAGTCTCCTCATAATCAGTCCCTTCCATTTGTGAACATCCTTTACATACCAATCTAGCTTTGTTTCTTACCACTTAACCGACTTCATTCAATATAGCTCTGATACCAATTGTTGGCAACAACAATGAAGGAAAATTGAGAGGGGGGGGGGGCGTTGGATCAGTTTTCACTAGATTATACAAATTAAGCACAATCTCAAATCTGATCAACTGCAACAAGAATAAAGATAAACATAATAATAACAACACACATAACACCAATATTTTTTATGCGGAAAACTCAGTTAAGGGAAAAACCACAGTGGGAACCTACCCACAGTAAGATGATACTTTGCAGTAGTATGTGTAAATATTACAATGGGGATTGCACATACATTCAGGCACACTGTCTAGAGGTCACTGCTCAAAATATGATGACCCATAAGGCTACAACCCTCAGGGAAGGTTCACTACCTTACAATAATATTCAAACTATAATCCGGTTAAGATGAACTGAAAGAATAGCATCTCCTAATGCCTGATGATAGTTCCAGTTAAGCACAATTGTTTGCCCTGCAACACACTCTACTCAATACACCACATCAAAGATAAATAAACTTGTTCACACATACACCACTCTCTGATAATGCGGACACAACACCCATACCCAGATTACATGAATATAACACCTATTTATACAAATCATCAACCTTGACTACAAGGTCAACTAAACCCTCAACACCTAATTACAAAATTACATCACACGATACATAAATCAACCATCGAACCAATACAATGTCATGAAAACATAGCATGGACCAAAATCAATCTCCTCGAACACGCAACACCACCAGAAATCTCGCCAAGATCAACCACAACATGCTACACTGCCGAAAATGTTGCATAACATGAAGAATATCACCAAGCCCTTAAGATCTTCAATAACATGCACAATGATCAATGTAGACCACCAAAACAAATAGGACATGATTAGGAAACAACAACAAGCATGTTAGAACCATCCACAATAGCTGCACCAACACCACTTAAAAAAATCTTCATCGATCAACATGCTAACACTCAACAACAACTCAGACAAGAAATATAACTTGTGGAGCACCAAATCACGAACCATCTAAATTGAAGATACACACGAACATCCCAAATTCTTTCCCAAATCTGCAACATAAGATATAATCATTCCGAATCATAATGGATCAAACACCAGAACACTACAACATTGAACACTATAAAACCAATCTTCATACCAGAATCCACAACTCGATCAAATCACCACATAGAATCATGAAATCAATATGTAATGAAGTATCTCTAGTTGATTCAACATAGCAAATAGATAAACCAAACAGATCAACTCACTGCAAACATCGGAACACCAAAATAACTCTCTGCAACAACAAAACACAAAAATATGTTGACATCAATGACAACAACATATCTTAGCAGCAACAATATCCAACACAGTTTACATATATTTTGATATTGATATGTTGTATTTTGAAACTATGGAGATAAAACTAATATTATATTCAATTAGATTTTTAAAAATTCTTCTTTTGTAGCTAATTAAATAAAATATATATTTTAATACTAACCCACATATATACATACATAGAGAGAGAATGTAATTCTCTTTTTTCAATCAATCAAGGTTTCATGATTTCCCTTCCATAGTTCTCTTATTCATGGGATGGATACAATAATCACTTCTTTAGAACTATGCCACTAGTTAGTCAAGTTTCTAACCTCTACTACATAACATTCTTGTTAGAGTTGGTATATAATACTCTATATCATGCAAGATTGGTTGAAGATTATAGCCACCCAAGATTAAGGAACCTCATGAAAGAACAAGAGAGATCAACAATGAAAGAATAATTCTATTATTGTTGAACACACCCCAAGACTGAGGGGGTGAATCATTCTTTAAAAAATCTTAGCACTTTATAAATAAATTCAAATTCTACTTTAAACTTTAATATGATCAACAACAAAGAAAGATAAGCAATGAACACCTATGCACAAGAGAACACCGGATTTATGTGGAAAATCCAAGAAGGGAAAAACACAGTGAGAGAAATCATGCTATATTAATAGAGCTATAATTTGTTGAAGGGCTCATTGCCCAAGGAATCCCATTGCTCTGGAAGGACTTGCAAAATAAGGATCACTTTCCCAAGGTAAGATGAAGGACAAGTGGATTTTAGATTTTGAGATTTTGATGGAGTGGATGTGGAATTCGAGACATAAGGAACCAAAATGGATGAAGAAGGTGATGGAAGAATAGATTTGGAAAGTGGGAGATGCGTAGATGGACAATTGAGGGAAGCTTTTGGAATAGCAAGTCTGGATGCCAATTTTGATTTTTCTTAGAATTGTAATGCTTTTATGGGAATCCACATTGATTTTAATTTTAATTTTCTTTTTGGTTCTTTGTAATGCATTGCTTCTATTAGAAATTTAGGAACCCACATGGTTTTATATTTTTCTTTTCTCATAATGGGCCTTTGTAACCTTTTGGATATTTCTTTCTTATTTTGGATCAGATTTTGCTTTGATTTGAGATGTCTTTAGATTGAACATGTTGATCTTTGGATGTATGTGGATTTTTGGACTTATAGATTTTATGCTTGGCATCCAAATTGCTTCCAAAGGAAATGGGATTCATGAATGAATAGGACTAATATGGTGGTATTTTGGATGGGTTGATGTAGATAGATGGTTGGAAGGTTCTCAAAGATGTATGCCTTTGTTGATCTTGATTTATGATAGGGTAATTGGATTGGGAGCTAGGGATCATACAAATAGTGGATGGAGGAATGTAGGGTCCCAATATGGATGGAAGCGAGGAAGGCTTTAACTTTGGAAGAAAAGGACCCAAAATGTATTTGGAGGATAGGGACTGCATATGCTTGGATTTAGATAGAGGAATGTGGGATTTAGCACAAGACGTGAGTCCATTTTGAGGAGGACATGGTATGGAAGGAACAAAAGGATCATGAAGTAGACCTACTCCAATGAAAGTGGAGGAACCCATTTGATAGGAAAGTGGTGCATGAATAAATTTGATAGGGGTGATGGGATCTTGTGTAAGAATAGGAGGATTATGACATGGAGGTGAAGGGAATCTCTGATCTTGACTTGTAATAGGATCATTAGAGTTTGTGCTTTGCTCTTGATTTTAAATTGGATCATTGAAGGAGATGGAAGTGATATCATGATCTTGCTTAGGAGGTGTGTGTTGGATGTGATTTAAAAGGATAGTTTACTCTTGAAGTGGAAGGGAATAATCTTGGGTAGAATAAAAAAGGATGAGGGGATCTTCATAAGATTCTTGGTAGGTGGGATCTTGATAAAAATTTGGATTAGATGAAAAGGTTTGTTTTGGATATTGATTTATTTTAGGACTCATTTCTTCTGAATTTGGATTATCCACTTGACATGGGGTAGGAATTTGGATATGCATGGAGGATTCTTGGAAAGATTCAACACTTCGGCATGATAAGAATAGTACTCTTTGGAGTTGGTTATGACAAATTATTTTAATTTTTGAGATTTTGGATGATAATGCAACTAAAATGCACTTATGATTTTGGATTTTTTTTTTAAATTTTTTTTGGAATTTAAGATGACTCTAAAAATACAAACTAGATGCACCTATAGACTCTAAGAGCTTGATTGATCGCAAGGTTAGAAATGATTCAGACACCAGTTGACAGATTCTGATTGACCATGGAGGCATTGGTTTTAATAGTTAGATGCAAGTTTATACCAAGACAAATACGAAATAAGAGACTGGCAAAATTGAAGGACTAGATTGAGGACACTGTGCAAGAGATATTGAGAATTGTTATTGACCCGGGTTGAAATGTTGATAGACGATACCCTATACTAGACTGATGAGTAAGGGCACCCAATTTGATTGATGGTGGATATGAGGGTCTTATGAGCTCAATGACTTTCTAAGTAGATGTTCGGACTTGATCCTAAGACAATACAAGTGAAAAATGAGAATTGTGCAAGGACTTATGCAAAGACTACGCAATACAAGGACGCAAATGAGGACTATGCAAGGAGTTATGCAATATGAGGATGTAAATGAGGACTATGCAAGGACTTATGCAATATGAGGATGTAATTGAGGACTATGTAAGGACTATGCAAGGATTTATGCAAGGACTATGTAGGGACTATGGACTCCAAGCAAACCTATGATTGCAAAAGATCAAATAATTTTATTTTGTTTTGCACTAAGGACCTTGTTTTGTTTGTTCACTAGGAGACTATTGAGGTGACTTTGTTTGAGTGACAAATTTTCTGATTTGAAGAGATCTTGAAAACAAATCATATAGATTACAAAGACAGTATGGAAAATGGACTTGTTTTGACACACTCTGAAAAATCAAAGTTATGCAAGGTGAAGGGCCTAGATTAGCCCAAGATCAAAACTGACTCTATTGTTTCAACACGAGTGATACATGAACAATCACAACAAATATAAACCTAAGTTGGAAAGTGGAAACCATTCAATGGGGCCCCCACAACAAAATACCAAGACAAAATGAACAGATAGAGAACCTGACAACACTGGCTCCACTCCATGAGACACACTTCTCAGGCATGCCAGTTTCTCTTACCCTGATGATCAAAAGATCTTATGACCAAGGATTTTCTATCTCATTAAGCAAGGTACATGAGGGGTATCTATGAGGTATGATCCACACACCCTTAACCATCAAATGTAAGGATTTGGGCTACTAAATTGGTTCTTAGTGTAATTTTGAGGGATCCCGATCCAACAACGGATTCTCGAAGAAAGCCACTTAAGGCTTTAATTGAGCTTATCGGTGCAGAGAAGGCCTCCACATACGTTGAATTCACTCAACACTCCAACCGCCTGACTAGTATATTTATTTAGCGGCTCAAAAAACCTGCTCGAGAGTATGTTGGGAGAGATGATATCCCCAATGCATCCCAATTCGAAATACCTCTATGGGGTGATGAAATCCCTAGCCAAAGATATCCCTCTACTACTTAAAATAAAAATTGAGTGTTGTTAATACTTTTCTCTTGCACCTAGGTCTACAAAATCTAGGGGAGAGGATAGTGTGTGTTAAAAGTAGGACCACTCTAGGCACAAAAAAGTTATTTTCCCTTAAGATATTACAATGTGTGAGTTAATCTAATGATAAACTAGATTCACATCTATTTTAAAACCCAAAAATGAGGTGTGAGATATGCATGTTCATGTTAATTTTAAGCACCAAATCCAAAAGTGAGTTCATACATATCAATTTTAAGCACCAAATCCAAAAGTGAGTTCATGTATGTCAATTTTAAGCACCAAATCCAAAAGTGAGTTAAACTCTAAAGGATCCTGCAATCATGCATGTTAGTAGTTTCACAAAAAGAATCTTGGCTTGATAGGGCCTTCTCTATTTTCCTCGTCACATGCTCGAAATAGACAATTAGTAGTAGAAATCAAAATTACAACATCAAAAAGTTTTTTTTACTTGCTAAAAATAGAAACCTAGCAAAATGGAAACCTATCAAAAACGAAAACCTGCCAAAAATAGAAACCTACCAAAAATGGAAACATGCAAAAAAATGAAAACCTGCCAAAAACATAAACTTGCCAAAAAAGGAAACCTGCCAAAACATAAACATGCCAAAAATGAAAACCTGCCAAAAACATAAACTTGCCAAAAATGGAAACCTACCAAAAATGAAAACTTGCCAAAAATGAAAACCTGCCAAAAATAGAAACTTAACAAAAATGGAAACCTGTAAAAAATAGAAACCTGCCAAAAATAAAAACCTGCAGGCATACAAAATTTCAAATCAAAGTGTTGCTAATTCACATTGGGTTCACCAAATGTTTTACGAGGAAATTAGTCATATTTAATCAAATTTAAGAGAGTAAACCACCAATACTCTAATATAATTAACTAGTCCATAAATAACAATAAAATGGAATCAAATCAATTAAACATAATAGAATATAATCAAAACTCCCTCAATTGATCCAAAATAAAGCTTTCATTGCTCTTCTCCAATATTGTGTTGTGTGGCTCTTAGATATTGCACTGGGATTCCTGCATAAAGATGACACAATAATTTGGAAGATAGTGGTTGTTGAAATTAGAGAATTGATGCTCAATTTACAGAATTTTGGAGAGGATTGATTGGGAGGTGGAACTCATGTGAGCTCACATACTGATTGATAGTTGAACTGTTGATTGGGAGGTGGAACTCAATTGATTGAATTGTTAACAAAATAGATTGAATAGTTAATAGAGTTAACTAGGGAGATGACTGATTGAATGCTTTTTAGAAAAAGCTAATTGGAAGATAGAAAAAGGTGATTAGAGAGTTAACTGATTTAATTAATCAATTAATTGATGAATTGGTTATAAATTTCAACATGTGCTATAGGATTTTTAATTGAAATTCAATTCCATTTGCATTTTAGTTGAACTTGATTTAGAAATTCAATCTTCATTTGCTTTTTTTGATTTTATTTGAAATTTAATTTAATTTCACATGTCTTTGAATTTGATTTAGAAATTCAATTTGATTTTTGCATGTCTTTGAATTTGATTTTCGAATCATGAAATTGAAATGCACATGTAAATGAAATTAACTAAAATTGAAATTTGGGGAAATTTGAATTTGAATTTATATAGAAGAATAAATGAAATTAGATGAAATTAGCATGGGGATTTGGAATTTGAATTGAAGAATTAATTAGCTAATTAAATAATTTAAAGAAACTATTTAACTATTTAGAAATTGAATTTAATTAAATAATTAAGATTATTCAATTAAAGGAATTAAATTATAATTAATTAAATAATAAATATTTAATTAATATTTAGAAAAGGGTCAAATGATTCATTGATAATAGAATTGGAAATTGAATAATTAGTGAGATTGAAATGATGATTAGATTAATTTGGAAGAATAAGATTAATTAGTTTAATTAAATAATTTAAAATAATTATTTAATCAATTAGACAAATAATTAGTACATGATCAATGAGACATTTTTAGGTGTCTACAATAAGCACATGCATGATTTGCTTGTGATTCATCTTCATCCCAGAGGGTTCTCTCTTTCTCATGTCAATTGGATATTTACAACCATAATCATGCTTTACTAGATCAATATACCATGATCACCCTCCAAAGAGACAAACAAAGGTAATCAGGAATAACTACACTTTGATACCATATAAGAAAATTTGGATGGTCAAATAGAAGCTGGAATAATTTTTACCTATTTTTTACCTCCAGGCAAAAAAAAATAGCTTTGTAGGATGCCTTAATTCTTGAGAAAGATTCTACAAAGACCTCAAAAGGTCAAAAGGAGGGTCAAAATGACATATTAAATTTCTTTGTTAATTTTTTTTTTTTTACAATAAATGTCTCCTTTCCATTGGTTAGAGCTTTCTCGTTTTCTCCAAAAGTTTTATTCTCCCACGTTGCATCTCTTTGGTCTTTGAATTTCACTTGATCAATGAGTAAGAGGCCATGTAGATTTATTTCAAGAGATTTTAGGAGGGAGTTTTTAGCTCAAGCATTTAGGTTTTAGCGTGGAGTCAGGTCTTGAGTTAAACATTGAGTTAGTTCAACAAGTGGATTGACATCCATGTGCTTGTGAGCTTCAGATCAAGATATAATAGTAGTCATGAACAAAAGAGAACTAATGAACAACAAATTGTATCCACGAAGAGGAAAAGACATGACATGTTGCATGAGACAAGAATAGTAGTATGAGTTTACAATAGTTAACCCCCATGTGTTGAAAAGCATTCAAGAATTTTTTTAGGTTCAAACTTCAATCTTACCATGGGTTTTTATTTATATCTTTCACTTATTTGAAGGTTGTTTTTGTATGAGAATGTCTCATAAGCATGGAACTGCATGAAGCCTGTGTTAGTTTGTGAATGAATGGTGTTTTCTTTATCTGCTTACTACTGCTCTTTGAAAATCTCAAAGTGCCTATGAGAAAGTTAAAGCATGTTATCATATGTATTCTTAATGAAACCCTAGGGTCTAAAACAAGATAAAAAAAGATATTATTCATTGTTGAGGGGTTGAAACAAGATAGAGAATGTACATGAGATGAATTTTAGAAGGTTCAAAGTTGTAGCATTCATGTTGTCATAGTAAAGTCATGGGCCAAAACATAAGAGACAGGCTACAAAGAAAGATAATATCAAAAGAGAACAAGCCTCAATAGAATAGAATAAAGAAAATAGCACCAAAGGCCAATAGATGCCACAAAATGAGAAGATAACCCTAAGCCACATAAGGGTAAGTGAACCGAGATGGTGAACAAAAAGGGGAGTATAAGTGGACACCTTTTTTTTCTTTTTTCTTTTTCCTGAAAGCAACTAAACTTGAACTTGGAGGAGCGATTTGAGATTCGTCCACTCAAAATTTGAAGATACCCAAAGAGAAAAGATTGTAGTACTCTGAATCTAGTTTCTAAACTACTAAAGTGTTTCAAAATTGGATAAGATTAAAGGGGTCAAATATTTTGAGCACACAAAAGTGTTCCTATTTTTTTTAGCAAAACATAACAGTGTTTGACATGCACATCAAAAAAGTTATATTTGCATTTAATATTTTAAAAAACATTTTGTTAAAAAGATAGTTAAGAGTGAGCACTAGAAGTGTATCTTTTTGTAATTTTTTGTTGAGTATATTTTTTTATGATTTTTCAAAGCGGACGCATCCTGAAAATCAGGTACCTATTCATGCACATCACATAACTTGCTCCAAAATAATCAAAAATTCAAAAAAAAAATTTAGTGTAAAGAATGGAGTGTAGAACGATAATATTTTTTTTTCAATTTTGGACAAGTTTAAAAGTAATTAAAAACAATGGTACATGTCTGTCTTTGAGTCTAGAGACATTGGTAAAAGAAATTCAAGATTAATATGTTAATGTTGTTCAAATTTAAATAAAATTATATGGTTAGAAAGCTCAGAAGATGGGTGAAATTATGGTGGCAATTTTACAAATACCCATTTGATAACGTGTAAACCTGATGATGATGAAGTTGAGAAACTGGATTGGAAAAAGAAAACATGTAAAAAGGAGGGAAATGAGGCTCTCAAGCCTCAACCTTGTCATCCAAGCCTAAGTACAAGGCAAAACGTGTATGAGTTATTTAAATTAAAATGCAATCACGTTCTTTAAAATAAAAATGCAATCATTTTTTAAAATAAAAAATGCGACCGTGTTTTTAAAAATAAAAATGTGATCATGTTATGTTTAGCAAGAAAAATGCGATCATGTTTTGCTTACATTAAGTTAGATAAGGAACATGGACTTAGATGACAATTCCTTTAGCATTCCCTTAGTTTTTCCATCAGGAACATGGACTTAGATGGCATTCCTTTAGCATTCCATAAGTTATATTTTCTCTTTGTCTTTTATCTTTCTTATACTTTAAGTTATATTTTATAAATATATTGTCAGTTGTTTGAGAGTGGTTTCAGATCTCTAGGAGTCATAATGCAGATTCTAGATTTTAGGAGATCTTAGAATTTTTTGAACTTAGTCAAATTTTAGTAATCAGTAGGCTTCTATCATCATTCTCTTGCTATCTCATGCTCTTTGTCTTCCCTGAGCTCTAGACCTATCTATTTTCCTATATCTCTCCTTCTCCTCCCTCTCTCTCTCTCTCTCTCTCTCTCTCTCTCTATCTCACTCTCTCCTCTCTCCCCAAGCTCTAGATCCTATAATTACTCACACTTAGTCAAATTTTCGTAATCACTAAGCTACTATTATCACTCTCTATATCTCTATTTCACTATCTTTGTCTCCCTCAATCTCTAGACCTATTTCCCTTCCTATCAGTCTCCCTCTCTCTCTATCCCTCGTCTTTCTATATCATTCTCTCCTCTCTCCCCAATCTCTAAACCTATGTCTCTCACCCTTCTACTTTGTATCTCTTCTCTCTTCTCTACCTACCTCATGCAAATTATCTCCTCTCTATCTCACCTCTCTCCCCTCGTCCCCACCTATCTCTCTTTTTCCCTCTATATATATCTCTATCTACTCTCTCCCTCTTCCTACATACCTCCCTATTATGCCTTGCATATCTAGTCCCATCATTTTCATTTTTATAAAAATATGGGTCCCCTCTTTTGTCTTTTTTCTATTAGTTTTTCCTTTTCTTTTTAGTCTTTTGTTTTGTTCACCTCAAAACCCGGGTTCTCGAGTTCTTGAGGTGGGTTGTTTGCTTGTTTATGTTTCTTTGTTCGAGAATTTGAGTCCCCACGTTCTCAAGTTTGTTGTTGTCTCATTTGTTTGTTTGTGTAGCCCCAGAAGTTCGGGTTTCCGAAGTTTTGGGTCATTTTTTTGTTTTCTTGTTCGGAAGTTTGGGTTCTCGAACTCTTGAGTTCACTTTGTATCGTTTCCAAAGATTACTTTAGTGGCGAATAGTTGCCAATGGCGAATTTTTCACGTCGGTGACTAGGGAAATGGTGAATATTTTGTACTGACTGGGGGTGACCATGTCACCAGAACATTATCAATTTCTGTCAAAGTCATGGCCCGATCACCATATGTTTTATGCAATTAAATGTTTCTATGCGATGATTTTGCCAATACAATATATAGTGGACACACGGTAAATTTAATTTTTTTGCCTACACTCTTAGAGGTTGCCTTAATAGACGACCATAATTCACCTATAGGCATGTGAAGATTTGTTAGCCAAGAGGACCCAATTCGCCTGACATTTTGCCAATGTGTGTCTCCATTCACCCCAAATTTCGCCAACTATATTGTATTTGCCAATTATTTGGACGACTTATAATCACCTCGAAAATTACATGTCGTATTTGGACGACCTATAATCGCCTTGAAAATTACATAAGTCGTGTTATAGTTATGCGGGATTCACCAAATATTTGTATACCATATAAAATTCCCGTGGAATTCACCATATAAGGATTGGTATAAATACATACAAAGATCAGATCTATCCCAACACAATCTGGTGGGTTCTAGGCTCTGATTTCTGATCAATAGCAAAGTTTTAGACCAAGGAAAATCATTGTTGTTGATTGCATTGGCGACTGCTAGTGACCTAAAGGTGAGCGATCATATTTTTGAAGTGTTATAATATTATTCTAAATTTATCTATATTTGTTTGCATTGTTGAGTTCATTTTTATTCAATGGCGACCTGTCAGTGCCAAGTAGTTAGGACTTAGGGGGACATTCAAACCACAAACATCTAGATTGTAGGTCGTAGGGCCAATGAAACATATATTATACATTATAGTCTATTATTGCTTCTTCAACAAATTGATATTTTTTTGGCAGCCTTTATTTCATTGGAGATGTTGAACAGGAAGAGGGGTAGGAAACCTGAATGTGGGGAAGGCCATGAGAGGCCAACAAAAAGAAGAACATTGTATTCACACTTTGGCATTGGAAAATATTGTGGTGAAAATCAGGAAGGTACATCATCACAAGTACAAGTACAAAATTCGCCACCTACACCGCATGTTGAAGACAATGACAAATTTGATATCTTAGATCGGGATGATCTTGAAGAAGATTATCTGGTAGATGCCCAAGTTAGCTGGAATGATATAATTGAATTGGGTGATAATGCCATTGATGATAATGCACAAAAAAGGAAAAGAAAAGCCATATCAAAAAGGGTGAACCACAATTAAAAAAGGATCGGGAGTGGGATATGTCAGTGAGGAATTTTCAAATTAATTGGGCATCAAAGTATCCATTCATTGAACCAGTGGAGAATCCAATTGAAGGCGACCCTCCAATAGAATGCAGGTGTAAGATTTGCACTTGGAAACATAACAAGGAAATTAGGTTGCAACTAAAATTTGACACCATAGAAAATCATATGGGTAAAGTTTATGAAAAACAAATGATAGACGGGGTTGAAAAATCAGTGATAAGATGGAAAACAAAGGAGGAATGTAAGCATGTGAGGAATGCCGAAGAGTATTATTTTCATGAGAAAATACAGACGAAGCCTGATGAAGTTAAAGGTTCTATTGAAGCTAGTTTTGGAAAAGCAATGCAAATAGAATAACTAGGAAAAGTTGTTTAGTTAAGCATTGTTTTTTATATTTTGAGCAGAGGGCGTGCTATGACAGATTTCTCATCAATTAGTGGTTTATTACACTTTTTGAAAGTTCCTAACTATCTTAATAGACACTGGTCAGTAAACAGTGGATGGGAATGGACAAGTTGTCTTGTTGAGGTTGAGAAAGAAGATGTAAAGGAAAAAATGAGTCAAACTTTATTACATTTTCTTTATACGAAGTTAGGGCAGTAGACAATACTTCATGGGTATGCATGTGTGTTTATACTGTAAATAATCATACCTGCCAACCTCATCTACTATCTGTTGCTAAAATGAAGGAGAGTGCGACAACGGAAAATTTATTTCAACTAGTAAAGAGAAGTTTAATTGAATATGGAGGTATGGATGACATGACGATAGCCAAAAAATTGGTTTGCGTTGGAGTAGATGGAGCTTCAATAATGCAAGGTCACAGGAATAGTCTTTGTACAAAGATTGAAACTTCATTTGCACCGTACATTACTACAATTCACTGCATGGCTCACAGAATGAATCTAGCTTTTGGAATTATGAGCAAGTTTGCTTCGGTTAAAAAAATTGAAATTTTAATCAGAGAGCTCTACTCACACTTCTGTCGAAGTCCCAAGCGATTTATGGATTTTCAACACTTTTCTGATAGAATAACTGATGGGAACAAGCTTCTCAAGGATAATGATACTAGATGGATCTCTTTGGATGGTCCAGTGCATCGAGTGTTTTTAGAATATCCATCCTTGATTGGACTATTTCACACAACTCACGACGAATCAGATCAACTGAAATTTCCTGTCCTTCTTCGGAGGTTAAGTAATTTAGAGACACTCTTAACTTTAGTAGCTCTTCTGGCCATGCTAGAGGAAATGAGGAATATTATGAAGGCTTCCCAAAGATGAGCTTTGTATATTGCAGAATATGCTACACTGCGTAAGATGACATGCATGACCCTCGACAATCTCTATCGAAATCAACCAACACTATCTAATGAAAAATTTGTTAAGTGGCGGACACTCATAGATTTGAACAATCCTGATAACTTTTTACAAATCGGTACAGACGAGGAGGTATGTGCCAATGTATGGGGATTTGAGATACCAATGCACTTCTATGCCATGGTTGACCCCGAGGAACTAGGAAAGCGCCCCAGGAAGCAACTAGCAAGAGTTACAAGGGAAGATTTCGACAAGATTGTTGAAACTGTAACTACTTCTGTGAAGAAAATTGCATATGATCTTTCCTCACAAATTAGAAGCAGATTCCCTCCTGACAACCTTTTCGAAGCCATGTCTATTGTGTTTCCTCATTATTGGAGCCTCATCATTGCATCTAATTTTTGAAGTAAGCTACTGATTTTGATAAAACAATTTTGCATATCCAGAGAATTGAATGGAGTAACTATAAATGGAATATTAGACGAAACTCATCTTCAAGTGAAATCATCTCATTTTGCATACACTATGAGAGAACAATATGGAAAAATGGAGAACCCCCATGAAGAGGGATCAATAACAAGGCTTTGGAAAATTATAGCTGAGAACTCAGTGTTGCGTGATTCAATGCCAGAATATTTGAAGCTTGCTGATTTATGTCTTACCATAATATTGGGTTCGGTGGAAGATGAGAGAGTTTTCAGTGCTTTGGGGTTCCTAAAATCAAAGCTAAGAAACAAACTAGACAAAAATTCAGAAAATTGCTTGAGGCTCTATACATCTAGGTATGATGTCCACACTTTTCCTTACGATAGGGCACTGCAAATCTGGAGGTCCAAATGTGAAAGAAGACATTTGGGAAACACTTCAAACCAAAGTGCCATTGGGACTATTGACTCATGTACTGGACCTACTGGTAGCATTGAGATGCAGTTCAGCGAAGGTATGTAGACTCAAAGTGAAGAAACCACGGACAAGAATCAAGAAAGCTCCGAATTTGATGAGGATGAATGGCAATTATAAGAGATTGGTATTTATTAATCTTATTAATGTATCTCATCATTCATATTACACAAGCATATTACTTTTTGCAATTAGAATTTAATATTGATTTGTAATTCTATTTTTCAACTTTCTATTCCCAGATTTAAAATAGCATAATAAAAAAAAGACCATAATGTGTTTATTGATACATAGATGTTTATTGTTTATTTAGACATGTTTGTGTCTCAAATCTGTGTGATACATTTCTGAACCATATGATACAATTCATTCAATAGTAATACACCAACCTGTGTGATTCTCCATGCAAATTGCAAAAGTGAATACAAAGTTTCAAAAACCTTTGCAAATGACCCTGAATTCCCTTTTATAGAAACAAGAGAGCAACAACAGCTCCTGTGTGATTCTCCAATGTCCATGCAAAAGTGAATACAAAGTTTCAGAACCCTTTGCAAATGACCCTGAATTCCCTTTTATAGAAACAAGGGAGCAACATCAACTTCAGGTCGAATTGCAAGTTTGCAACATGTGAAGACTCAAAATCAAAATCATAAACTTGGCACTGATTTATATGGCCATCACAGGCTGTATTAGCAATTTAACATCTGCTACATGTCTGATGTCTCCTGTTCAAAAAATAGAGTTCAAAATCAAATATTTTCACACCATGACAAATTAAATATAGATAATAGCAGTGCCTAAAACCTAGTAATCAGAAATAGAGAAATGCATAAATGTTAAAGCAAGGGAGAATTTGAGAATACAAATTTACTGGCTGAAGTTTTGCACTGTGCATCATAGATTCATAGGCCGGATTAGAAAAATAGCAATAGCCAGTGCTGGTTTTTTCCTATTCACAAAACAAAGTTATTTCAAGCGATGCCAAATTCCAAACAGAAAAAACATAAAACCTTGAAATTAAGAGTAAAAGAAGAAAATTGTGCAATACATACTATGATTCTTAAGATTTCTGTGCTATTTTTTGTAGGGTGCTCCACTCTTCGTCTAATGGAAGGTCAATATTTTGTAAACTATGGAAAGTCAACTGCAACTTCGTCAACATTCCATATTTAGAAGATTGACTTGACATCACTCTTTCATCCAATACCAAATTTAGAGTTGTAAATGGTTTGATGAATTCTAGAAAGCTTTGGGGAGTTGTGTACTTAGGAAGCAAATCTAAATCAGATTTCATTTTTATCTCCATGCTTTTTTTGTAAGCTTCTTTTCCAATGAATTTATTTGATGGGTCAACGGTCTTAGGCAAACCAAGTTTAATCAAATTAATTTTCTTTTCTTGTAGCTTCAATATCTTTTTTCCATAATTTTCCATGACTTTTGATGTTTCCCTTAGTTTCTAGCATTTTTGAATGATAGATGATGTCTTAACTGTGGCATCAATGCGGCTCTTAATTCCCTTGGATGCCAAGTAGCTGTCACTGGAACTGTAGACTACTTGCAAAATCTTTTTTGCCATATTCTTTTTTGAATAAACATGTATGCTCTTCTCAAAGTGCCCTTTGATTTTCATATAAATTACTCTTAGACTTTCATTCAATTCAAACCATTCACACAACTTGTCACTCCTTTGCATTATTTGCCACCAAATGTTTTCTTGTATATACTTCGTTGTATTTTTCATATTATCTTTCAATCCATCCTCCAAAGTTTTTATTTTATCATTTGCACTGTGCAGGTCTTCTTTCATTTGTGCACATTTTTTTCTTTCTTCCTCTACTTCCTCTTACAAATTTTCTTTTTTTCCTTCCCACGATCCAATAGGTCCTGTATTTTTCTCATTTCGGCAGCAGCAAACTCATAACTTTTGTATAATTTTTGAAAACTGGCTTTTTCCTCATCAATTTGTATACTACTTTTAGCCAATTTTTTTGTCAGGCATTTCAATTCTGCATCCATCTTCTCCTGCTCTACAATTTCTACTGCAGAGCACAAATTTTTTATCCTTTTCTGTAAATCATTGCACTTGTTATCTGTTGCTTTCCTCCTTGATTTTTCATTTGCCAGGTCTTCCTGTAACTTTTCTATTTGTTTCTCCAGTTTATTTTTTTCTCTCTCCACCTTTAGCAGTGAAGTGTAGACCACTTCATTAGTCCTTTTTGACACACTATTTTTTCCACATTATGTAGTTTGAAAAAATCCATTTGGAGGGTGCTAACTTGAAATTCAGAGGGATCTATCTGATTGTGTGGTGGATTTTTATCTTTAGTTGGGGTCGGGGGCATAACAACCATGAACTCCATCATATCTTTCTGTGGGCCATATGTTGGAAATACCTTGTTCCTTGTAGGCTGTTCGTTTAAAACTTCAGTCAGGGAAACCTTATGAAATGCTTTCTTTTTTTCTTTATTTGCTTTTATTGCGTGTTCATATTTTTCATAGTAATCACAAAATTGAAAATCTGGGCTTGCTGAAGCAATGGAATGTTTAGAAGGTGACATGGGAATACCAGAGGCTCCAGTTCCACTTATTCATGTGGTTTAACTAATGCTTGACTAGGATTACCAACAAGAATTCCTAATCCCGTCCTACTCCCACTGACACTTTCATGTGTAGTTTTCATAATCTTTTTAGGTGTGTGATCTGAAGCTGCAAATGAATGTTTTGTAGTGTCAGTGGCACTTGATATAGGATTCTGAATAGTATGAGTATCTACCACTAGTGGCCTCTTGTGAGAGATATTTTGTTATATCCCTTGTCCAACAACAAGACAACTAGTATCAGTAGTAGTACCCATGCCAACCCCACCAATCACAACGTCACTTGACTAAACAATAATGGGAATACTATCCCCAGATTCCCCACTCATGGCAGTGGCACTTGATTCACCACCAATGGGAATACCATGATGTGGTGGTGGTTGTGGATTCGAACCTGAAACAAATTTAGGTGGACCCTGAGGGTAATGAGTAGTACCTATCCGTGATGAATATGAAGAATCAAGTCCAATGACTGGTTTAACAGGAGCTTTTGATTTTGACTTTGATGGAAGTTGTACTTGAAGTGGATACCAAATGCCCTCTCCTCTAGCACCTAGACCACCACCTTCAAAACCCATTTTTTCCACAACGCTTTCCCCTTTTCTATATTTTTCTTTCATGGACTCATTGACTGCACCTAATATTTTAGGGACTATAGTAGTTGTTGGAGTGGGCTCAACCTCATACTCATCATCATCTTCACTCCTATCGTATGCTGTTGTGGGATGCTCCATATTCCACAATTTGCTAAACTCTACATCGTCATCGATGGTCTCAAATTCTGCATTGGTCTTTGGTTCACCGAGATTCTTCCTTATAGTCCAAAAATCATTTATTTTGGTTTGAGTCTAAAACTCTCTACATTCTTGCAAAATTGATCTGGGAATAGATTTCTTAGATGGATTAGAAGATTTTTGGTAGAAATTGTAGGACTTCCTATTTTGGATGCCCTGGCCCTCCTCTGTTGTCCTCTATGTGTGCAATGCCATAATTTGTGATGAAATTTCTTCTGTTGAAATGTTATTGTCAGCTGCAATTTTCTCCATCTCTTTTTTAACCTCATCCTAGGAGTCCATGTTTCTAAGCTTTTCTAGGAATGGTTTACTTTCATGTTGACATAATGCTAAAGAGTTCCCATTTTTCTTAAGCCTTGCTTGAACTACACCGATTGGATCATACTACCAAAGACCCTCATCACCAAAGTTAAAAAACTGTCAAAAAATCATGTGCCACATTGAATGCTTTTCTCTCAAATGCGAACCCTCCACATGAGAAAGGCAAGGAAGGAAATATGCTCTTCTTTTGCTGACCATGGAAGTGCCTATCTGTGCTCTCTAATTGTTGTACATACTCCAATGCAAATACCCTCTCTGACACATGTATTGGAAGTCTGTATGGTTTTACCGTCGATCCGTAAAACCTTAAAACAGTGAATTCTTCCATGAAGAACGAGTCAGCCAATTCTATTTGACTTCCGAGTTGAATGCAATCTCTACAAGACACACGGGCAACCTAGGCATTGGAGTGCTTGTAATCTCAATATACATTGGTGCCAAAAAGAAGTCTGCAAAATGGTTGTAGTTCTTTCTGTTACCATGCATCCTTATCTTTGGTGTCCATTCATATATTGGACACTTTGTTCTCTTCCCAGTCTTCTCATCAATCTTATAGTTCACAATTTGAAGCTTGTTGGTCTCGAATATTGCACGATACTTGGATAGAAGGAGATAGCACAAGTAGGATGAGAACCTAAATGTCTTACAAGAACCTTTTTTGATCATTAGTAATTGTTTTTGCATGGATTGAACAATGTGCTCAATAAAATTATATCTTACTGGCTGACCTACACAATGGATATTATAAATCATTTCAAGAAGGCTTGCACCCACTTCCCTATCATTTTCCAATCCTAGGCAAAATGACAGTAAGAAAATAGTATCCCCAACCCATGGAACAAAAATGTTAGAATCATAAAGAGGCTTATGATTTTGATCCAACACAATACCAATACCACTCTTTATTGGAGCTTTGATAAATGAATCTCTATGACTTGGATCGAGTCTCTCATAATTCCCTACCAGCTTTCCAAGGTCAATTTGGATGTTTGAGTTTTGGGCTTCAAATCCTAGGTTCAACAAACGAGAAAATTATCCCTCGTTTATGGATAGAATTTCCTCTTTTGTATTTTTATTGACAATTGTTTTTTTATCTTCATCATAATTTTCAGCGCAGACCATGACAAAATCAGGGCAAGGGAATACTTCAAGTAACACCATGCTTCCCAATCCAGCATCCCACAATGCGATTTTATATGTTCTTTGTTTTAACATTGGGTTGAAAACAATAAATTTTGCCCTACATGCATCTGTTGCCTTACTAGACAATGCATATCTAATATCTATGATACACTTTTCACCATGGATAGTAGGGTCATAAATATCATGGTATTCATTAGTGAAACCTGGTGTTTTAACCAGTTCGGTTAGGTACATTTTGTTTTTCACTTAGCTTCCTGTTGAACTACTGCTTTCCGTTTTCCCCATCGCTGTTATTGTTAATAATTCAAAATAATGTTAGATAAAAACTTGAAAATGCTAACCTTCAAATTGGACCATGAGATTAAAAAAAGCAAAAAAGGCAGGATGTAGGTGTTCTCGATTTTACTCAGAATTTCTATTTCACTAGATTGGCGCAGACAGTCTCTGTTGCAACTTGCATTCCTCAATCTAGTAGTTGTTTCTGAATCTCCCTCGATTTATAGGTTTGTCCATGAAATGAAATACGATTATGATTTACGAATCTCTTATTTTGAAAACTCTGAAAAAGTACAAAAGTAATACCTAAAGGGCAAAATATCTAGAATCATGTTGTAATTTTATTAATTACTATTAATAACTATTCGATGCTGAAGGACAAAACATTCATTACTTCAGTATAAATTCTAAGGACATTAAGAATCATGTTGTAATTTTATTAATTATTATTAATAACTATTCGATGCCGAAGGACAAAACATTCATTACTTCAGTATAAATTTTGAGGACATTAAATGTAAAATGTTCAATTCTGGGTGAAGTTCTCACAAATTTGTTCACTTCCCACATTCGGGCCGAAATCCACCCTAAGCCATTGATCTTTGCTCATCCAACGGACGAGGGTACCTATTGTCAGATGTCATGGGTCCCATGACTTCTGCCATTTTTCGGGCACATCACCATACTCGTGTGACTTTACGAGTCTATTTAATAATTTTAAACTGCTTCCTGAAAAAGAGCTTTATAGACTTAATTATAGTTAATTAAATTTAGAACGTTTTAATTCTGGGCGAAGTTCTCACAAATGTGTTCACTTCCCACATTCAGGCCGAAATCCACTCTAAGCCGTTGATCTTTGCTCATCCAATGGACGATGGTACCTGTTGTTAGTTGTCATGGGTCCCATTACTTCTGCCAGTTTTCTGGCACGTCACCATACTCGTGTCATTTTTCGGGTCTTTTTTTAAAGTCTGTTTAATCATTTTAAACTTCCGCTCGAAAAAGAGCTTTATAGACTTAATTAAATTTAAAATGTTCAATTCTAGGCGAAGTTCTCACAAATGTGTTCACTTCCCACATTCAGGCCGAAATCCACCCTAAGCCATTGATCTTTGTTCATCCAACGGACGATGGTACCTGTTTTCAGATGTCGTGGGTCCCATGACTTCTGCCCTTTTTTTGGCACGTCACCATACTCGTGTCACTTTTCAGATCTTTTTTTTAAGTCTATTTAATCATTTTAAACTTCTGCCCGAAAAAGAGCTTTATAGACTTAATTATATTTAATTAAATTTAAAATGTTTAATTCTGGGTGAAGTTCTTACAAATGTGTTCACTTCCCACATTTGGGCCGAAATACACCCTAAGCCATTGATCTTTGCTCATCCAACAGACGATGATACCTGTTGAGTGTTGTCAGATGTCATCGGTCCCATAATAAGAGACATTTAAATTTTAAAGATGTGCAATAGTTTGAGATAAATATTAAATATAATGTTAATATTATTTGTAAAAAATTGAAATTCAAAAATAGTATAAAACATGAAACTTAGTTTCTAGAATAAAACAAATAACTAAATAAAAATATAAATTTTGATATACAATTTGAAAGGTAAAAGTTTAATATAAAAAAGAAAACGTTCAATATTAAATCTAAAATATTAATTTAAAGTTTAACAAAATTCTTTAAAAATATGTTTACGATATATAATTTTAAAAAATAGTTTAAAAATATATATAAAAGTTCAACATAAATTTAGTGTATTAATTTAAAGTTTAACAAAATTATTTAAAAATTTGTTTATGATATATAATTTTTAAAAATAGTTTAAAAATATATATAAAAGTTCAACATAAATTTAGTGTAATATAAATTTTAATTTAATAAATAAATAAAGACTAAAAATATATATAAAAGTTCAACATAAATTTAGTTTAATATAAATTTTAATTTAATATAAATAAAATAAGTAAGTTTAATATGTAAATTTAAATAGACTGTTATTACTTTTTGAGCAATCAGAATTATGAGACAACTAGTTTAGAAGTTTTAGCGTTGGATATAAGGAATGTAAAACCAATTTTATTAGTCTTATCGATTTGCCTCTGCAGATGAAAAACAAACGATTATATTTACTACCGATCATTGTATTATTTTCTTCTATCGAATGTCTTATAAACAAAGAGGGTAGCGCATATATATCTTTTGTTTCCATTGGATCCTGCCTCCACAACGATCCTATGTGGAACCACGTGGTTCCACATAGGGTCGTGACCCCTGTGTGGAGCCACGATCCTTCTACACCGATGATTACTTCCTTACATAAACTCAACGATACATAGCATAGCAAATTTGTTAGTTAATACTAACTAAATTTAATCACAATTAAATCACAAATAACAGACTTAGTTTATGTGCATTGATAAAATAAGGAGACAGATTTATTTCCCTAAGTGTTATGACTGAGACTATAATTAACACTCCCTCTTAGTCTTAGGAGTATAGACCTAAAACTTAATTGAGCTCACCACTAATCTCATGAGAATTACATCACCTAGATGTGAAGTATGATTGTGTGATACTCAGGATATACTCACTTTGATATCCAGTTTTAAGTATCAGCCTGTGATACTAAGGATATAATCACTTTGATATCCCTATTATAGTATGTGCACTGACATTAATCCACTTACATAATGTCTACTATAACTTATCATATTACTGATATTCAAATTGTCTGATTTTTAGTTTATATGATCTTCGAAACATTTATAAGATCGTCACCTTACAATGTTAAAATACAAGTGTTCATTAACTAAAGAATCGTCATCCTTTAGGAATGAACATAGGGAAAGGTTACATACTTCATATACTCAGATATATGACCAAGAAGTTTACATAAATTTTAGACATCAATTACAGTTTAACCATACCAAGATACCTCCTGAAGTGATCTATTTTCACTCTTGCTAGGGGTTTGGTGAGACTGTCAGCTGTCTGATCTCCTATATTGACATATTCTAGTCTTATTACCTTTCTCTCTGTCATGTCTCGTACATAGTGATATGGGATCTCAATTTGCTTGGATCTATCATGAAAAACTGGATTCACTGAAAGTTTAATGCAGCTCTGATTGTCACAATGAATGATAGTAGGCTTCAGACTTTCACCAAACAGTCCTACTATCAATTTCCTCAACCATACGGCTTCCTTAGCTGCCATGGATGCAACTATATATTCAGCTTCTATGGAGCTCTGAGCTACGGATGATTGTTTTCTGCAAATCCAAGATACCATGGTTGATCCTAAGCTGAAACAACATCCTGAAGTGCTCTTCTTGTCTATCACGTTTCCAGCCCAGTCTGAATCAGAGTATCCATGTAGGTTCAATGCAGTGTGTTCATAATGCAGTCCATAGTCCAAGGTACCTTGTAGATATCTCAATATATGCTTTACTGCAACCAAATGTATTTCTTTAGGTTCAACCATGTGTTGACTGAGTGCATTTATTGCATAACATATATCAGGTCTGGTATTCACTAGGTACATTAATGATCCAATAATCTGTCTGTATAATGTTGGATCTGCAAATTTGGAATCTGCTATAGCTTCTTTTAGTTTATGTAGGTTTGTTTCCATAGGAGATGACATTGGCTTACAATTCATCATTCCAAATCTCTTCAGAATATCAATGGTGTATTTACCTTGATTTAGATAAATACCATCCGGTTTTTGCCATACTTCTAATCCAAGGAAATAATAGAGTAGACCTAAATCCTTCATCTCAAACTCTGAAGCTAGTTCTTGTTTGCATTTTGCAATGAGATGATCTTCGCCTGTAATTAATAAGTCATCCACATATAATATGAGTATCAAAATTTCACCTTTGATTATTTTGAAATATAGATTTGGATCAGCAATGCTCTTAGAGAAACCTATCTCTAATAAGTAACTGTCAATTCTTTCGTACCATGCTCTGGGAGCTTGTTTTAATCCATACAATGCTTTCTCTAACTTGCATACCTATGTTTTAGCATTATTTACCTCAAATCCCTCAGGTTTCTCTATATATACTTCTTCTTCAATTGTTCCATTCAAAAATGCAATTTGTACATCCATTTGATGAACTTTCCATGCTTTAGATGCCGCTATAGCCAAGATTGTTCTGACAGAAGTGTATCGTGCAACAGGTGCAAATGTTTCTTCATAGTCAATTTCTTCCTTCTATGAGAAACCTCGAGCAACAAATCTTTCCTTATGTTTTTCTATACTGCCATCAACAACATGCTTAATTTTAAAGAGCCATTTAGAAGATACAATTGATTTTCCTTTAGGTCTAGGCACAATTTTCCACACATCATTCTTTAAGATAGATTGATATTCCTCTATCATGGCATCCTTCCGTACTTGTTGTTTAAGAGCCTCTCTGACACTTGAAGGTTCAACATTTATGAGGTAACTTTGAAGGTCTTTTGCTTTCTCTAACTGTTCCTCTAGGTGCTGCAAAGGATTCTGCTTCTTGTACTGTTTTAGTGGCCCATAGTGGTCTCTTCCTGGGATTCTCTGTTCTGTGTTCCTCTCTACTTTGGCGAATGATGCCTGCTATTTTACTTTGTCAGGATAGTTAAATGACATATGTCCATACTGATCACATCTATGACATTGGATTTTTGACATGTCTTTCTTATGAAAGCTTTTCCCATGATGGGATTTTCTCTTCTTGAAGTTTCTCTTCTTTCCTTTCTTACAGGAGTCGGTATTCTGAATGTGGAGGTCTTCATCTTTAGTTTTGTGATTTCCCCCTTTCATTTGCCTTGATTCTTCAAGGAGATAGTCATCCCTTAGTCGATCAAATTCTGTGAATTTATCCCTTGCATTTATGCCTTGTTTGAATGATTCCCAAGATTCAGGTAATCTGTCTAGGGTAATCATTGATAGTTCTTGCTTCTCGACATGATAATCAAGTTTTTGCAGTTTATCTCTGAGTGAACCTATCCTCATGAAGTATGAGTTTATTGTTTCACCTTTATTTATACTTATGTGGTTCAACTGTCTTTTTAGAGCTAGGGTTTTGCTCGGATTGTTTATTTCATACGTCCTTTCAAGGGTTTTGAACATTTCATATGCATTGCCATATTTTAATATAAGTGGTATTATGTGATCCCTTACTGCATCTATCACGATTTTTACAACTTTATCATTTCCTTCATTCCATACAGTTTTCTCAGGTTCGTCTACAGGTTCGGGCTTGTCTTCTTTTATGAATTTGATTACTTTGTTCTCTTTTAACACTATCATAATTCTGACTTTCCAAGCCAAAAAATTTGCTGCTCCTTCGAGTTTGTCCTCAAATCTGATTGTGTTCACCATTTTAGAACTCTTCAATTTTGTAAACTTCGCTTTCAGTCTATTCAGATCTTTAAGTAGCTAGGCTCTGATACCATGTAAATTTAAATAAACTGTTATTACTTTCTGAGCAATCAGAATTCTGAGACAACTACTTTAGAAGTTTTAGCATTGGATATAAGCAATGTAAAACCGATTTTATTAGTCTTATCGATTTGCCTCTACAGATGAAAAACAAATGATTATATTTACTACCGATCACTGTATTATTTTCTTCTATCGAATGTCTTATAAACAGAGAGGGTAGCGCATATATATCTTTTGTTTCCATTGGATCATGCCTCCACAGGGGGTCACGATCCTATGTGAAACCACGTGGTTCCACATAGGGTCGTGACCCCTGTGTGGAGCCATGATCCTGCTACATCGACGATTACTTCCTTACATAAAATTAACGATACATAGCATAGCAAATTTGTTAGTTAATACTAACTAAATTTAATCACAATTAAATTGCAAATAACAGACTTAGTTTCTGTGTGTTGATAAAATAAGGAGACAGATTTATTTTCCTGAGTGTTACGACTGAGACTATAATTAACATAATATAATTAAAATAAGTAAATTAAATATAATTAAATTGTTTAATATAAGTAAGTTGGAGTTTTAGTTCAAATCTTAACTATATATTTATGAAATTATAATCAACCATAATCAATGTAGAAATAATTAATGGAACAAACTGAATTTTTTTTTTTATATATTAAATATAGAGGAAGAAGCATTACATAAAAAAGATCATAGTATTAAATTTATTTCCATTGTTTAACAAATAATTGAAATAACGTAGCTCATATACAAAAAGCATTTGACAAAAAATAATTAATAAAAATGAAATAGAATTATAGAAAGCATTTTTATATCCATAAGACTCTAAGAGGCAAACTGAAACAAACTGGAATTTGAAAAATTATCATTAATATTTATGCTTTGGAAATTTCCAATTTTTATGTCTGAGACTTGAGTCCCTCAAAAACTTAAAAGCCAAAATGAGTGAGCAACTGAGCTTGTTAGGTTTCGAGGACATAGGAAAAAAAAACTACTAGGGGCCTAGGGGGGTAGGGCTAGGGCACAGGTAGTGGAAGGTTTACAACTTTTCCCTAATAATCTGGCCCTCCTTCCATGTAGAATTCTTCAAACAACATAAGCTGAGAGAATTCTTCAAGCCACATGTAGTTTGGAAAGTCGTCCAGGAGCAACCATTTCTGGAGGAAGTCCTTGCCAATCCACGCCCATTTCTTGTGACGCGTCAAGTGCTCCGCATTCAAGTTCAGGAGAAACGGTTTCTTGGCCACTGGCACTGTTTGGTCAGGGAGGAGAAGCTTGGATAATTCACTCGCCCAAGGGATCCCCACCCCTACTTCTACAAGGATGACAACAGTAATGTCATCTCCAAGGAAGTCTTCCTTAAAAACCTTCCTCAACAACATCAACATATCCACCTTGTCTCCTCCGAGGTCCAGAAGAGATGTTAAGAACTGGGATGTAATGTTCGTGTTAACACGGTATCTATTTTTCGTTTAACATAAACTCTCTGCCCAACACCATCCGCACAACCGCATTGGTGAATGACCTGACCTCCTTGCAGACTGATTGGAGGGTTTTGTCCTTAACAGAGCCTAGAAAGGCCCTCTGGTCCTCTGCAGAAATGCTTCTCAAGCGGATGGGAGTGTCCATCTTGAGAAAATAGATTAACAAATTAAACAACCTAAGCCTATAAACCTAAACCAGAGGAAGAATTTAAATACCGTGAGCTCCGACGATTTATCTACCAAATGGCAAAGGCTAATTGAAGATGAAAGAAGTAGAGATCATATATAAATAAAGCTCTTGATTGTAATAATTACTTCTCTAGCTATATTAATTGCTTTACATTTTTAAAAATCTTTCGTATCTCTGTAAATCTTTCCCATAAATGCATGAATGTGCGAAATTGGAAACAGCTATAAACCAATACCAAGTTGGCAAGTATCACATTGGAAGTCATGGGGACAGAGTGGATTGCAGTAAGTGAATAGATATATATTAAATGACCAAAATTATTGATCGTGATTCGTGACATTTGACATGTGTCTATTGAATCCAATTCCATTCCAGGCACTTTTTGGTGAGCTATGTTCTCTTTAGAAAATTGGGCCGAAATAAAACTTCAGCCATTGATCTACGATAATCGAACGATTTAAAATCATTGATGGATTTTAGGTATGTGTCACCCTTCATGTGTCAAAGAGGCCACACTTATTGATACATCGTGTAGAGTCCGGACTCAATGTGATGTATTGATGTGATGTGATGTGCCTTGTCTATTAATGACAATGAATTTATGAAATCGCCTATAAATTATATATTTTTCCATAAATAACAAAATATTCGTCAAAACAAATTCAATAATTTTCAAGCGGTGGATAAAAATCGCCAATACATTTAAATAATTTTCCCTTCGGAGTAAATTTTTGTGCCCATACAATTATATATTTATTCCTTTTAACAAAAATTATTTGCCTCCTACAATATATATTTTCCCCATAGAACAAGGTATAATTCACTAGAAATTTATGAAATTTTCGTACCCTAGAAAAAAATCGCCAATACAAAATAATTTTTTGCCCTATTTTGAGATTTTTTTTTGCCATCCATATGAAAATTTCCCCCCGAAAATAATGTCTAATTCACCAGGATTTTACATAGCTGCCCGGGGGGTGGTTTCTTAAAGTTATCCCTAGTCGTTTCAGAGCATCACTTCAAAGCTTTAGGTTCCTGGAGTCCTGAAGTGTTTGTTCGTCTTTTGGTTTTTGCCCTGGAAGTTCAGATTCCTGAACTCCCAGATTGTTTTTCTGTCTATTTTTTGAAAACTTGGGTCCTTGAGGTTCCAAGCTTGTCGCTTGTGCATCTTCATTTTTGTGTGTGCGTCCTTGTTTCATCTTTGTCGTGTGTTCATCTTCTTGTTCGTCATCATCATCATTGTTGTTGTCTGGTTGTCTCCATCTTTTGTAGGTTTAGGTTAGCGTAGGCGTAAAAGAGATCCAAAAAATCCCCCAAAAAATGAAAATGTGAAAACCCATAAAAATTGAAAATGTAAAAAAAATTAAAAAATGAAAATGTAAAAACAAATAAAAATTTGAAAAAACCCAAAGACCCTGAGAAGTGAAAAACACAAAATCCCTAAAAAAAAACTGAAAAATGTCAAAAATAAAAAGAAAATTAAAAGTTGAGCAAATGAACTTGAAGTTTGTCTAAAATAAAATAAAATTTTAAAATTAATGAACTTTTACTTTAATGTTTAAGTTATTTGAAATTTGAATTAATTTAGATTTTGGATAATATGAGATATTAATATAAAACCATTCTAAGTTTGAAATTTAAAGTTATTTTTTATAAAACTTTCATGCAATAATTGAGTATTAATTTTAACCTTGAATTTAAATTTGGAATCAAAATGGATACTAATATGCCCTTGTTTTAAGAAGCAAATTAAACTTAAAAACTTTAAGGATGGTAAATAATAAGCATCCTCCAGGGTTTCGGACCCCAGAGATACCAGTTGATAATATCCTTCTAGTGTTTCAAAACCCGAAGTATTTGACTCCTTCCAATCCAAATGCCAAAGTGCTTAATGAAAGACACAACTATGGATTTCGGACTTCGTAGGTATGGAGGAAAGTAAAGCAAATCCCAAAATCTTGCAATTTCAGAACCCCAAAACCCCAAAACAAACAATGATTTCGGAGTTTCAGACTCCTGGAGTATGGAAGGATGTGAAGGTAAATAAAAGAGCATTTCAGGATTTTGGACTCTCGATATCCCGAAGTGCCTAAATTTTTTTAAGTTTGAAACCTCAGAGGTTCGAAACCCCGGACTCCAAAGGGGATGCAAAATTTGAAACTACAAAAATTCGAAGTGACAGTGCAGGCTTTTTGGAACTCCGGACCCCGCAATGCTCAAGGACAAAATCTGTATAAGTTCGAGACTTAAGGATCTTGTAATCCTGAAATCTACAATAATGATGTGCAACGAAACAATGTACTCTGGAGTTCTGGACTCTGGATGCAAGGAAAACCACAATTTTCATGTGATCAGAAGTTTGAAACTCCGCAACTCTGAAATCTCAGAGTCAAAGGAAGAACGCATTGCAACAATGGGGCGTGACTGTTGTTTATGGTAAAAATGGAAACAACAATATTGAAAGACTAAAATAGATTCAACCACAAAACCCTAGCCTAACAACAACAAAGATCCACCATAACATATGAAGATTACCTAAGACAATGTAAATCAACAAAATCACAAAGATTATACCATCACATGTCCAATAGGGTTTGAATCTCCATTCTTCCTATCTCCATTGATCTTGCTTGATATATTTGCTCTCAGATTTTATGTGTGCACATGAGCTCAACAAAGAACGAAAATGTGGTTGCAAGTAGGCTTGATCGCATATGAAAGTTCGAATGCTAGAATGCTTGGAAGTGCTAGTAGTTGAATAGAATAGGGTTGATAATGAAGGAAGTATCTCCTTATATAGAAGACACTATAAGAAATGGAGGGATAAGATAAAGAGGTGTAAAAGATAGATGGTCGGCTAGGATTAGAGGGTAGGTAGAGGAAATAAGAAAATAATGAGAGGGTAGGTAGTGCAGGAATTAAGAGATGAATGACATGTGTCATGGGTAGAAAAGGATAATGAATTAATTAAATAAATAAAGATTTATTTAATTAATAGAGGAAGTGGGATCAATTAAATAAATAAGATATTTATTTAATTTAGAAAAAAGGATAATTTAAATAAATAAATGTATTTATTTAAATGAGAAATAAGGCTAGAAGAGGATAAATGAATTAATTAAATAAATAAAGATTTATTTAATTAATAGAAGACTTAGGCTAAAATAATTAAATAAATAAAGATATTTATTTAATTAGACTGGACAATTTTAGGTGTCTACATTTTGTCCCTCTTTGAGACAATGCAGCTTGTCGCATTGTTTCAAAGAAGATAAGATGAACTGATACAAAGTTGCCCCAAGATGGGAATGATATGCCCCCTCGAGAGATTGGATGAAAATGTTTGAAAAAGATCGCAGACAATCTCTCGATAAGAAAGAAAGGCTAGAAAGAACTGACAAGATAGGATGGAGTGACAGAGTCACGAGATAAAGAAGATGAACTTAGGAGACTAGGGCTAGGGCAGTCTATAAGATAGATTACGAGAGAAAACATCCTCATTGTCATCCACACACCTAAGAGATCAGAGTGCAGAGAGAGAAGGGAGCAGTCAACAGTCAACATCGATGGCATTGGTGCACAGATTTGATCACGTTCACCAATATCAGAGGCCAGTAGATGCAGGAGAGCCGGTGAGTACCACAAAACCTCCTTGTACTTTATTGCATTAATTGTTGTCATAAAGACATGTCAGGTAGAGTAATAAATGCACTTTAGGAAGGTTGCAAAAAAATGTCAAGCGGGCTAACAAATGCTAAGGCACGTCTGGGTAGGCTAGGCACGTCTATGATTGTAATAGCATCTGTGTTAGATGCGAGTGTGTCTATGACTTGAGAGCGCGTTTGTGCACGACAGGCGCGTCTGTGCCGATCAGAGGAGCATCTGTGTTATTCAGGCATGTCTGTGCAAGGCATGCACATTTGGGTAGGATGCAAGCACGTTTGCATCTTCAAGGTCAAATCGACAGTTCTGTGATAAACATACGCTGTCGATTGGATAAGTTGCTGAGAGGATACACTCAAGCAGGTCCTCTAGGGAAGAGTAGGATAGAAGATAGGGCTAGGATTGACAATTCTTTGATAGAACATGCGTTGCCAATTAGGAAACTACTCAAGAGGATACACTCAAGTAGAGGCCTAGGATAGGATAGATCGAGGCACTTTGTGATGAATAGGGAGTACCATAAAAATTGACAATTCTATGATAGAACATACGTTGCCAATTGGATTAGGCTAGAATTGACAATTTTGTGATAGAACATACGTTGCCAATTGGTTAAGCTACTCAAGAGAATACACTCAAGTAGGTGCCCTAAAATATAAAAGCAACACTTTATGATGAATAGGGAGTACCACTAGGATAAAAAGAAACACTTTGTGATGAACAGGGAAGGCCACTAGGATAGAGTGCCATATGATAGATATAAGCACTAGGATAAAAAGAAGCACTTTGTGATGAACAGGGAGTACCACTAGGATTGACATAGTTGATTTGCTTGACTGCAGGAGGACCTACCGATGCTAGAGTCACGGGAGAGATTCCCTTTGACTCAAAGTTTGCAAGCAGAGCTGACATTTGAGGATAGAGCCATAGTAGAGGCTATGGGATTGCAATACATTATGTATGTGTCTGAGTTTCGGGGCAAACATGGGATTGTTGACTGCTTTAGCTGAGAGATAGCACTCAGAGACATGTAGATTTCATTTGTCAATGGGTGAGATGATAGTCACCTTGGAGGATGTGTATAGGATATTGCAGATACCAATCGATGGGGAGTTAGTTCCTTATGATCAAGACAAAGACAAGGATGCACTGAGATGAGTGTTTTAGGATCCAAGACTGGAGATGAGGGTTGGACATGTGGCATGGGACATTATGACATAGACAAGATTGGCGCTACTGGCGGTGTTGGCAGGAGTTAGCAGTGGATTCCTCTGTCCGGATAGGGCAACATGAGGGTTGGCTGTGGGATGGGGGAGGACACTGGAGACATTGGTGATAGAGCACACCAGGTTTGCATGGGAGCTGTGTCTGCTAGCACACTTGTATTATGAGCTACATTAGTTTGTGTATCATGGATCAACAGGATTAGGATGTAGAGTGACATTGCTATAGGTATGAGCGTATGAGCATCTATCGGTTACACATCTGATACACTTTAGAGGCAGGGGACATGGATGCAATTTTGTACACCTATATGATATGATTACGTCACAACCACGAATTGGGAGGCTGGAGTATTTGCACAGGGTTATTGACGAGATAGACAGTGTAGTATGAGGGCCTTACTTAGATTGTGAGGAGTGGGAGGATGATGCAATGGAGCTACCATATGTGTTCAAGAGCAGGTATCTGATAGGGAGGACACCATATATTATTGAGAGGCAGTTGATAGACAAGGTATTGAGGTAGTTTGGCAGGATACAACAAATGCCATGAGGTTCAGGTATGTATGCACGGACAGTGAGGGATCAGGTGCATTTGGGTCCATTATGGTCTTATGATCAGGCAGTGACACAGCTGCAGGAGATGGTTCTCATGCCTTGGGACATATGGGCAGATGTGGAGGATGCAGGGATGGATGCAGAGTACACTGCATATTGGGCAAAGCATCTGTTTCCACGATTGATGGATCCAGGGGAGCCGATAGATGGAGACGATGGAGGTGATAGTGGAGATGGCGGAGGTAGAGGCCGACAACGGAGGTGAGGTAAAATGGTAGAGAGGAGAGTGGCTCAAAGGAGAGAGGGAAGAGAGGAGAGACAGACTCATGTAGTGAGGGGTAGAGGCAGATTGCCATTACAGGTGCCAACAACATAGGTTCCCAAACAGGTACAGGGACGGGAATAGGGACGGGAGCAGCCACATGAGAAGCCACAGGGACAAGGTGAGGCAAGAGAGGAGGAGGATGAGCTACTATCCTTGAGTTAGATTTGCCAAGGATAGGAAGATGAGATCTAGGATCTGGAGAGGGATACAACTAGACTCAGGAGATAGCTGAAGGATACTGAGTGGGAGAGGGATCAGGCTATTCAACGCTATATGGAGGCTGAGACAACACTGAGGGCGGGGTGGTAGGAAGCAAAGGAAACATGGGCCAGATATGCCTATGTTCTTTGGGCAAGGGAGGAGATAACTTACTAGCAAGACTTGTACTATGGAGTGGTGCCACCATATCAGTGGGCTAGGAGCTTTTGGAGACCATCGCGGACTGCGACGACCACTGGAGGGAGAGATAGGAGACAAGCGTCTAGTGGTGGGGTCATGGGTCCTCCACCACCACTAGATAGAGGGGGTAGGAGAGATGATCCTGGGGCAGGTCCTTCTAAGGATCAGACTCCGTCGAGGCCAGTTGGCTCCGAGGGAGGGAGTTCATCATAGCCTTAGAGGGTTCCCTATGTATCAGTTTTGTACCATTTTTTATGATGATGTAGACACCTTCAGGTGATTGTAGCCATATGTATTTGACATAATTGTATCATGACACTTATGATTTTGATATATATATATGAGATAATTCATCCTTGCGGCAACTATATGCATGTGTACCTATGTGATGCTTATGATATGGATGCAAATATGTATATGATGAAATGCAATATTTTTTGTTCTTTTATGTTTTTAAATGTTATGCATACATGAATGTATGAAATGCAAATGAATATGATAATGCAAATAACTATTTACACGATGAGAATGTAAAATGTGATAACATGTGTTGTGTGTAGGATATGATGTAATTGTATAGATTCATATCTATATATGTATGAATTGCTAATATGTGGTAATGTAGGTGCGAACTACATGAAATGCAAATATTTTTGGCGTGTCATTATACTCAGTCATGTGATAACGGGCTACATAGACTCAAGAAGTATGATGGAGGTCAATCAAGAAAGGGGGTTGGAAGATAGAAGATATGGAAAGTGAAAGAGATTCTTGTACGATTATCATCATTGAGCTTCATTATGGAAAATAGGTTATGACAATCGAGGTAGATGTTCAACCTAGAAAGTCATTGTACCTGTTTGCATGGAGATCAGACAGTCGTAAACAAGGAATTCCCTAGTTCATACTAGACTCACAGTGTCGTCATATCCTTGGACAAGTCATAGCATTACTAAGAGACAATCCACAGACAACAAAGAAAAATAGGCGACAATGCCTTATCCTTGCCTTTCTAGTCAAAAACATCCCAGAGATAGAATCTCTAGTCAGAGACATCCTAGAAAAGCTAAAAGACATGCCACCAAAAGATGAAATCAAAAGAAAACCAAGACTCGACACCAACATCCACTGTAGTCCTCAAGTTTAGTGTCTCTTGTCACTTGTATAAGTCTATTTTATTGTGGTCACAATGTTTACTTCCACAAAAGGATAGATAGCACTGAACCATAATGTTGTCTGAGTCTGTTGAAAGATTTGATTTGTTGAAGCCCATTGTTGTTGTTGTGTCTCATCTGAAACTAACTAAATCCATGAAACTAATAATTTATTGCAAATTGGTGATGCACATATTGCTTTATTGTGGATTGTGCATGGATAGACTGAAGAAAGTTGGAAGAAACTGTACTCCTCGAAACGTGTGATGCTCTTAGTTCCACACCCATCACTAGACTTAGGATTTGTCATAGCCACATATAGGAGCTGATTTATTATGGATGGAAAGGGGTGAAAAGGGAGGTTTATTATGAATGGCTAACCAATCTTAGGTAGATTAATAACAAG
The DNA here is from genome assembly GCF_030272615.1 of Cryptomeria japonica. Lineage (NCBI taxonomy): Eukaryota > Viridiplantae > Streptophyta > Pinopsida > Cupressales > Cupressaceae > Cryptomeria > Cryptomeria japonica. Next base: position 294,559,100 of record NC_081409.1, on the reverse strand, counting down.
CCATGATGGGAGTGGGTTAGGTTATTATGGATGTATAGGTTGTGTGTGTGTGCAAAGTGAAAGGATGGAATTGAATCCTAAAGGAGGGAGGAGAAATGTCTCTACACATGGTGCTGGTGACTTGGTTTTCACCATGGTACTTGCCCAAGGCACCACCAAAGTGGTTTTCACCATTGGACGAAATGTTTTTCTTTAATTTTTTTGATTTTTCAATTTTTTTGTGTCACAAGGCGCCTATTTGCTAGCTTTTCACCAACTAACGATTTTTTTATTTTATGATTTTTTTGTATTTTTAAATTAGGATATTCTGAAGATCTATGTGTAAAACCTATGAAGGTGCATGTTGCTGATAGGATCCTCCAAAGGTTCGCCTTCTAGGGTTGAGAGCTGATATGCACCAGATCCATAGGCTGCTGTGATGATGTAAGGACCAAGCCAATTTGCTTTGAACTTGCCCTTCTTCTCTCTGTCTTGCTGATTTTTAGGATTTTCTTTGAGAACTAAGTCACCCACCTTGAATGTGCGAGGCTTTCCATTGTGATTGTAACTGTGACTCATTCATTGTTGATAAGCCCTGAGATGATTAAAAGCAGTTTGTCTTCATTCATCCAATAGTTCTAGTTCTTGTAAGCGAGAGACCCTGTAGTATTCATCCTTGATAATGTTATGCAAAGAGACTTGTAAAGATGGTAGCTTGACTTCGATAGGCAAGATAGCTTTAGCACCATAGACAAGTGAATAAGGTGTGGCTCATGTAGGTGTGTGAACACTGGTGTGATAAGCCCACAGTGCGAGATTAAGTTGGATATGCCAATTTCGGCCAGCATCATCGAAGGTACTTTTGAGTATTTTAAGAATAGTTTTATTAGATGCCTCAGCTTGACCATTACCTTGGGGGTAATAGGGAGTGGAGAAATGATGAGTAATATGGAAGAGATCACAAAGTTCATGAACATCCTAATTTTTGAAGGGACATTCATTGTCAGTGATGATGGAAAGAGGAATACCATATCGACAAATGATATAGTTGAGAATGAATGTAGCAATCTGTTTTCCAGTGACTTGTGTAAGAGGTACGACTTCGATCCATTTTTTGAAATACTCTGTGGCAGTGATAATGAATTTGTGGCCATTGGAAGGAGGGTGAATCTTGCCTATGAGATTGAGTCCCCACTGACCAAAGGGCCAAGGAGTCACAATCGGTTGAAGTTCTTGTGTTGGCACATGAATAAGGTCTCCATGAATTTGACATTGCTTACATTTCTTGACAAACTGATATGAGTCTTTTTCCATATTGGGCCAGTAATATCCAGTCTTGATGAGTTTTTTGGCTAAGGTAGGACCACTAGAATGTGGACCACATATCCCTTCATGAACTTCACGTAACACAATCTAAGCTTCGTCCCTTTCTAAACATCTAAGGAGAGTGCCATCTAGACCTCGATGGTATAGGATATCGGCTAAAATGATGTATCAGGAAGATTGGTGAATGAAAGTGCGACGTTGGTTGTTGGATAAGTTAGGAGGAAGGGTGTTGTTACGAAGGTATGTGAAAATGGAACTGTATAACTGGGAATCAGAACCAACAACACATATCATCTCAGTAGGAGTGATCTCATATGAGGGAACCAAAAGGTTATCCACCAAGAACTCATAACGGGTTTCATTATGCGGTAGATCGATCAGTGAAGCAATAGAAGCCATGGCATCCGCGGCTCGATTTTTCTCTCTTGGTATCTTCTCAAAGGTTAACTTCATGAAATGTTTCTTGAAGTCATCTACCATTTTCTTGTAAGGCATTAATTTTTCATCCTTTGTTTGGTAGTCATCGGTTGCTTGACGAATTACTAGTTGAGATTCCCCAAAAACATGAAGTTCCTGGATCTTCCACTGAACTGCAATCCATAATCCAGTTGTTAATGCCTCATATTCTGCTATGTTATTAGTGAAAGGAAATGACAATCGATATGATTTTGGAATAGAATCCCCTTGAGGTGTGATAAAGAGGATGCCAGCTCCTGCACCATGCTGTAAGTATGAGCCGTCAAAGTACAGTTGCTAAGGCTTTGTATGTGATACCACCAGGATGGATTCATCTAAAAATTCTGAAATTAGAGGAGCATCATCTATCATGGGTGCATTTGCTAACAGATCTGCGATATCTTGTCCCTTTATTGCTTTTCTATCCATATATTCAATGTCGAATTCACTTAATAGCATCACCCATTTGGCTAGTCTGCTAGTAAGCATCACCTTATTGAGAAGGTATTTTAATGGATTGATCCTTGTGACCAACTTATTTTTATGAGTTAGCATGTAATGTCGTAATTTCTACAAAGCAAAAACCACATCGAGACACACACTCTCAATTGGTGTGTAGTTTATCTCATAACCAACCAAAGTACAACTGATGTAATATACTTCCTTTTCTTTGCCCTCAACATCTTGTTGTGCTAGAAGTGCCCCCAGTGCTACTAGTGTAGATGATATGTAGAGTAATAGGGGTTGTGCTGGGACTGGTGGCATCAAGATTGGTGGATTCAGAAGATAATCTTTGAGTATCTGAAAATCCTGTTGATAGTTATCATCCTATTTGAATTTGATGTTTTTGTGTAGGAAATGTTGAAAAGGATGACATTTATCTGCAAGTTGTTCTATGAATCGTCGTATGGACTGGAGTCTTCCTTGCAAAGATCAAAGTTGATTGATATTTCTTAGTGGTGGAATTTCTAGGATTGCTTTAACTTTTGCTGGATCAGCCTCAATTCCTCTTTTTAAAACAATGAATCCCAGGAGCTTCCTGGAGATTACTCCGAAGACACATTTCTTGGGGTTTAGTCTTACTTTGTATTTTTCCAACCAATCAAAAATGATTGAAAGGATGTCCAAATGTGTATCTCTGTCTATTGATTTTCCCAAGAGGTCATCAACATAATCTTCTACAGTTACGTGCATGAGATCATGAAAGATAATAGTCATGGCTCATTGGTATGTAGCACCTAAATTCTTTAGCCCGAAGGGCATGAAATTCCAACAAAAATTTCCCCAAGGACAAGTGAATGTTGTTTTGTGCTGATCCTCGGATGCGATTTTTATTTGATTGTAGCCAGAGAATCCGTCCATCAAAGATAACATTGCATGACCTGCTGTGAGATCTATGATCAGGTCTATGTTTGGTAATGGAAAGTCATCCTTAGGATAGGATTTGTTGATGTATTTGAAATTTGTGCATATTCTGATGTTGCGATCTGGCTTACTGGTTGGTACCAAGTTGGAGATCCATTCAGGATAATCAATTGGGTGTATGAATCTAACATCCAACAATTTTTCAAGCTCCACCTTGACAAATAATGCCACTTGTGGATGCATCTTTCTTAATTTTTGTTTCACTGGCTTTGCCCCCAATTTAACTGTCAGATGATGCATTACTAAATCTGGATCCAGTCCAGGCATATCGACATATGACCATGTAAAATTGATTTGTCACTCTGTGAAGAAACTTATGAACTTTGATCTTTCTATCTCTATCAGAGATTGCGCTAGGAAGATGTTATGTGGAATATCTTCTGTACCAATGTTTGTTTTGATGGTCTCCTCTACTAGCTTAGATGATTTTTCTTCATATGATGCCGAGAGAATGTTGAGCCTTCCATCTTTAGGCACCTCAGATACGTCCTTTCTTTTTACTTTTTTAGGGTCAGACAGTGCCACAATGTGGTTTTCACCATAAAACCCATGATTTATTTTTATTTTTACATTTTTGTGACTGGAAGGCCCAACACCCTCACCAAAATATGCCATGTTGTTAAGTTCTATAGTGTATCCCGCCTTATGGTCCCCAAGCGGAAGATCATCTTGTATGCCTAAATAGTCGATAAAGGCTTCATCGTTTTGGAATGTGTGGAATTGTGCAGGTCCTTCATGGTCCCAGTCAATAAGTTGGTGGTGAACAAGGGGAAGGCCATCAATATTTTTAAGTCAGTGGGTGTTAGGGTGCAAATACAGTTATATTCAAGTATGTCAAGGTAGTTGTTGAGATCATCGTTGGCACTCTCCTCATTTGTCTCGATTATGAACGAGTCCAAATTGTCATTACTAAAAGCGTATTCTAGAATGAGTGTCTTCATTCTTCATGATTTCGACCTATAACCTAAAGGCAAAGACTTTGTAGGATCTTCAGGGGTTGTTTCTTGACCAACTTTGACTTTTTTATAAAATTCCTCTTCTTCTGTAGGTTCACCTAGTTCTCTAAAAGTCTCTATGAGTTCATAGTCACTGGAGGATTTGTCTGAACCCCATTTCCATCCATTAGAGTCAGTGGAATAGCAACTCTCTTGTTGATAATTGGAAATCATGATTTGTAATGCTTCTTCTGATTTGTGAGTGTTTACCCTAGAAGAGATGAAACCAAGCCCTTTCAAGTGCTGATTTTTAAATGTCAATTCTGGTTGCAAAGGTTGAGTGATACCTTCTTTTCTTAAGCCAAGAGGACTTTTACTATCATATCCAAACTTTTGCAGGATCTTGAATCCTTTGCCATATTTTTCGCATGGTATGTTGATGTGATCTTGTGTACCATCTTCAGGGTCTTTGTAAAGCATTTTGTATAAGTCTTCTTCTTCCATTTCACCCCTTTTTGAATATAGTAGGATCCCATTTTAGTGTTGTCGTGCTTTGTAAAGTGTACCTGTACCTGCAAACACAATGCACTCAATAAATCATTACAAGCAATGGCTAGTAAATTGAAACAATGAAAGACAAAACCATAGCTAATCGACTTATTGCCTCCTAGTAAATGCAAGTATGAAAAATGCTCCTAGATCTGATTATGCATATTCTAGTGACTTGACTACACTTAGATGGAGGATTTGAATGCTGAAAATGCATGATCTAGCAAGAATAGCATGATTAAGCTACATGATAAGCAAATTAAGCTAAGATTTAAGCTAAAATTGAGCATAATAACAATGCTAAAACTAATAAACTATAAGCTAGATGCCTATAATAACAATGTATAAGATGAGAATGAGATGAATCAAATGATATGCAAGGATGATATGAAATTGGTACCATTTGTGCTCCAAATGAGGTCTATTTATAGGATTTTCAAGGCTAGGGGTGATGTGGCAAGAATCAATGGTCAAGATTGATTTGAAGATATCAATGGTTAAATTGGAGGAAGATGGCAAAGGAGGTTGGATTAAAGGGAACATCTGTCATCTCTATGGTGACAAGTGTCAAGAGGCTTCTAGAAGGGTTAGGTTGAAAGGGAACACTTAGTGACAAGTGTCACAAGGTTCTAGAAGATGTTGGATGAAAGGGGACATGGTGGTAGGTAGAATGGGTTAGGTTTAGGAGTGGTAGAAGTTAGGAGAATTTGAATTTAAAAATTCAAATAATATGAAAAGGATAATTAATCTCAACAACTCATAAATTTGATTTATTTTAATTAATTAAAGGATTAGAAGAAATGATTTTGGATGGAGGGAATTAATTAATTAAAGGGGATGAAATGAACCTATTTAATAAATCTTTAGATTTATTAATAAGTAGATGAAAGGGGAAAATTTAATCAAATTGCTTAGTGAATTTAATTAAATTGGGAAGGAGGATTAATTAAATAATTGCTTATTTAATTAATTATCTTCAGACCATTTTTAGGTGTATACAAGTGTAATGATAGATACTCGTTTAGAAGGATGTGGTCATCCATATTCTTTTGGTGAACTCATAACTTGTCGTAAGTACATGGTTTGATTCAAAGTGTATTCACCCATGCCTTTGTCCTGATGTTTTCCTTTAAGCTCACGTTGCTTTGATGTTGAAGGTTTTAATGATTTTGGGTCAATGTATGTAGAAGATGGGATAGCTTCTCTATTAATTAGAATTATTGTTTCAGCTTTTGGCCTCAAGTTATTGCAGTATATAAATGGATTATGATCACCATTAACTGTTACTTCAACTCTATTGTGAGGAAACTTAATGCATTGATGGTATGTAGATGGGACTTCTCTCATCTCATGAATCCATGGACATCTTAGCAATATGTTGTATGTGAGATCCAGGTCTAGGACTTGACAAACCACATCCTTCATAATTGGCCCAACTCTGAGAGGCATGGTGACTGTGCCTTTGGATGAGCGCTCTTCGTCATCATATGCCTTGATGGTAATTTTGTTTGTAGCATTCACAACTTTATCAGAATATCCCAATTGTTTTATTCGATGTTTGTGTAGGAAGGCTTGAATGTGTAAAGGTGCATTATGTGGTTGGCTTACAGATGCATTGTCATCTTCGGTGAATGTAAGGCAATGTGGAACGGAAAGGTATACCATGGATTGAAATTGGTCCACATTCAAATTAGTAGGGACAAAGGTTTCTCTCAAATTTTTATCAAGGATGGCTTTATGTGCGAGGGATATGCATAAAAGCTCAAGGATGGAGATAAGCGCAGGCGTCTTCCCTAATTGTTCTACTAGGTTGTACTCAGGTTTGGCTGATGAGGATGTGTTGGTTTTAGTTGGAGCACCTTGCAAAGCTACCTTTCCTTGATGAGTTGTAACATTACATTCAGAGGTGGGTTCAGAAGAAGATCCAATTCCTTTTAGGAAAACTTTAGGTCTTGGGTAGAATTTTTAGGCGTTTTGTCCTTTATGATAATGGTAGAGACATAACTGTCCATTGAAATGTGATTAATAGTTGAATCACAGTTATAGGATGCTCTGGTATAGTTATTTTGCTCATTTGTGGCTTTGGGGTTTCCCTTGTCATGTTTAGGGAATGGTTCCTTAAAAATTTCATGTTCTTGATTGGATGAATGCCCTTCAATCTCAATGTCACCTCTATCAATAAGATCTTGTATGATGTTCTTCAGCCGATGACAATTTCCCATTTTATGTCCCTTGCTCTTGTGATATTCACAGTACTCATCATCATTCCACCAATTTGGTTTGACATTTGGTTTGTATGGAGGATTGTCAGGAATTGTTATTATCTTGTTTGCCACTAGCTTCTTGAAAGCTGACTCAAGTGGTTCTCCCAATAGGGTGTATTTCCTTTGTGGTTTAGAAGTTGTTTGAGTATTCACTTGGTTATTTGCAGAACTTGATCTAGAAAAAATGATTTTGGGTTTTATTGTATTAGCATCAACAACACCATTATTGACTGTGTTCTTGTTCTTGTTCCAAAATCTTGGCTTGTCTTTTCCTTTAAAGTCCTCTTTGTTTTCTTTAAATATCTTGATGACACCTTGCTCAATTAGGACCTTCTCTATTGCTAGGCGTTTTTTAATGACATCCTTGAAGGTGGACAAACAAGATTTTCTCAAGTCATAACCACTGTCTTTGTTGACATTCTGGGTGAACATCTCTACCATTTATTTTTGTGGAATTTCACAAGAGCATCTGCTGGCTAGATTTCTCCATCTTTGTAAAAATGATGAAAAAGATTCTCCATCCTTTTGCTTGGTGTTGCACAAAGTGGTGACTGATATATCTGTCTCTACGTTGTATGAGAAATATTGGATAAAAGCCTTTGCTAAATCACCCCATGACTTAATTCCAGGTAGGAATTGGGAGAACCATTCAATAGCTTGATCACCTAAGCTTTGTGGGAATAATCTCATCATACATGTCTCTTCTACTGCTACCTCAATGCAAGCTGTGAAAAATTGTCTTATATGTGCCTTAGGGTCTCCTTTTCCTCTGTACTTATCAAACTTAGGTGTTATGAAATGTGTAGGAAAAGGAGGCATTGGAATGCTTTTGTCAAATGGATAGGGACATATGTCTCTCATTGTGTAAGCTGGCTTCAGTGTATTTATGTCCTCCATTTTCTTTTGTAAGTCCTTAATTTGTTGTTCCAAATTGTTCTTAGGTGGAGACCGACTTCTTGGACCATATACCATGCCTGAGCCACCAGGTGGAGGAAGAGGATACTGCATATATTGATGATATTGATCATACACATGTTCATATGGAGGAGGTCTATAGTGATGTTGTGTATATGGACCACTTGGCGTAGAGTCATGATGAGGAATGGAATATCTATTTTATCCATGTATACCATACTCTACAGGCATGTCATGAGTTTGTTCTAGTGTGTTGCCCCCAAATTTGATGCGGGGTTTTCTTGTGTCCAAATTTTGAACATGCCTTTGGATATCCAATTTCTTTGGTGGTTGGTCTTAGCATTGGTATGTGATTGAGTGTATTTTTTTGCATAAGACTTCCATAATGGTCTGCGAAGGTGAGTATCATATGCTTGACCATGTGTATGTGGGACCTCAGGTTTTGAAACAAAGATGATGGTGATTCAAGCACAAAATGTGGTCCTCTATTGCCTCCACTATTAGGCTTCCTTTGATCCATGTTGAGTTAAGGTTCTTACAAAGGTCAATGTTCCATTATTTGAGACATGTCAAAATCATGAGGAATCTTGGATCCACTTTGCGCCATTACTTATAGAAAATATTTTCTATCTCTCCTCTTTATTTCCTCAACCAATCGATTAAAATGGGGATCCATAATGGAGTCTTCCACTTCTACTGAATGTACGAAAAAGTTGTCCATATTGTCATTGTGTGTATCATTGTTGTTTGTGTTATCCATGTTCTCAACATTTTGAGTGTTTCTATAAGTGTCCATGTCAGGTAATGTGTTATGATTAGAATTGAAGAAGACATCATTATCATACTCATAGGCACTCATGTTTGCAGACTCTTGAGCCTCTTTAGCTTCTCTCCTAGAGTTTTGGGAACGGGTTTCAACCATGAACTAGGTCTTGATCAAGACGTGTGAGACTAGATGAAAATGAAAAGAGTATGGAAGACCAAGAGTTGGATGGAATGTAAATGAATCTAAGGTGTACTTGCAATGTCCAAAGTGTAAGACCAAGTATGTATGTAGTAGAGTAGGTGTGGCTTCCAAAGAGATGATAGTTTCTCTTGATGAGGTAAGTTGACCTTGACTCTAAGTAAGACCAAATGAGACCCAAAGGTGATAGACCTTGATGAGGGACCACTTAGCAAAATGTTGTTGTATGTAGTGTGTTGACAAAGCAAAATGAGGACAAGCAAGTGACCTTTTGACTCAACTTTAGATAAATGTGAATGTAATGCAAGGTGTAAAGCAATGATGGACTTTGTGAGACCTAAAGATAGGCTGAATGCTAGATAAAAACCTGGAGAAATAACTTAGGAAGCTCAAGAATGCTGAAACTGATTGTTCTTGTTTGCTGGATTGTAAGTGTTTTGTTTTTAAATTCTGAACATAGACGTGCCTGTATGTTTCACAGACGCGGTTTCCCGACACAGATGCTGTTGAAAACTGCACAGACGCGTTTCTAAGATTTTGTAAATGCAATTTTGCTTGTAATAATACATACACATTTCTGCCCTTCACAGATGTGGCTAAATGACACAGACGATGTTGAACACTGCATAGACGCGTTTCCAGAAACTAAGTGCAATTTTACCAATTTTGTAAAGTTGTTGTTGTGACCAAATTTGAATTTTTGATTATTTTTCGTGACAAGAGGACACAATGTTGATGAGGACTCAATGTTTGCAAGTGTTTAGAGTCAACATGACTCAAAAGAAAATGCATTGTTTGATGTAAAAATGTTTTGCATACACTTGAAGACACAAAAGGCACAATATTTTAATGTTTGGTCTTGAATATTTGAATGTTTAAAAGAAGATAAACACAATTCTTATGGTTGGCCAGGACAATAGTTGTTGATCCCAAATAGGGTTTCCCCCGAGGCTACACTATTCAGAGCGGATACTTAGATGCTTGACCCCACTGGCTCCACCCTCGAAACTCACTTCTCTGGGGCAGCCAAGAATACTACCCATGAAAACTCCCCGTGGTGAACTTTGTATCTCTACTAAGAACTGTATGTGTGTGGGTCGGTCCAGAGGTCCGACCTCCTACCCCAACAACTAGAAAGATTTTGGATTTCTAAAATAAAAAAGGTGCTAGTAAGGGCATCCGCTCATGTGGCCATAAATGCGGCACTTTCAGCTCTGTAAATATAGAAGGCTCCAAGCCGATAGGGGTTATGCCCTACAACTGATCAAATAAATTTGATCAAACGGGTTTATGGGGAGACATAGCGTCGGTATGAACTAATCAATACACGTTACCCATGGCTTTCACCATGTATACAATTATTTATAGTGGTTTGGAAGAGGTGGGTTTTCCTCGCTACCACTTGGTTCATTCTCTTCTCACTAGTAGTCCTAATGACCACGCAGGAAGACAAACCCTCTAAAGATAAACACAAAAGAACCTATTTCCCAAGACACAAAAGACACTGGTTCAATTTTAGTGCACCAATTAAAGTGTTTGGTAATCTCTGAAAACAAGACACACAATAAAGATCAAAAACTCTTGCCAAAATTCTGCAACAAAGATTTGTTAGTAGTTTTGCAATAATACCCCTCCTGCAAGCACACAAGATAGGTAAATTTTAAATCCAAAAGACTTTGTGAAAAGGGGGCCTTCGACAAAATGTTTTTTTCTTCAAGGACAAGATGCACCAATTTGTTAGTTAGATCACAAGATGTTAGCCCGAAATAAACTAGAATTGAAATCCAAATGACGAAATGAAGCCTTAAAATTGGAACAAAAACTAAAAAATATAAAATCAGAAACACAGACGCGATTAGACCTAACACAGACGCGGTAGAAGATCACAAATGCACCTAAAATCCTTGCAGATGCGCCTAGACATTATAGACGTGTCTGAAAGATGCACAAACGTGATTTGAAAATAGAGACGCAACCCTGCAATCTACAAAATAAAATAAAATAATGTCAAATGCAGACACAATTACAGAGGTCACAGACGTGACAAAAAATAAAAAATGTGATTTCAAGATGCGCAAATGCGGAAATGTCGAAATGTTGTCGAAAATGTCAGATCTGCAACTTCAAAAACACAAAATTTGCAACAAAAGATGTTAAATGCAAAAGAGACAAGAGTCCCACAGGGTGTGCCAAAATGTTTATGGTAAAAATGGAAAAAACAATATTGAAAGACTAAAATAGATTCAACCACAAAACCCTAGCCTAAAAACAAGAAAGATCCACCATAACATATGAAGATTACCTAAGACAATGTAATTCAACAAAATCACAAAGATTATACCATCATTGTCCAATAAGGTTTGAATCTCCATTCTTCTTATCTTCATTGATCTTGCTTGATATATTTGCTCTCAGATTTTATGTGTGCACAAGAGGTCAACAAAGAATGGAAATGTGGTTGCAAGTAGGCTTGATTGCATATGAAAGTTCGAATGCTAGAATGCTTGGAAGTGCTAGTAGTTGAATAGAATAGGATTGATAATGAAGGAAGTATCTCCTTATATAGAAGACACTATAAGAAATTGAGGGATAAGATAAAGAGGTGTAAAAGATAGATGGTCAACTAGGATTAGAGGGTAGGTAGAGGAAATAAAATAATGAGAGGGTAGGTAGTGTAGGAATTAAGAGATGAATGACATGTGTCATGGGTAGAAAAGGATAATGAATTAATTAAATAAATAAAGATTTATTTAATTAATAGAGGAAGTGAGATCAATTAAATAAATAAGATATTTATTTAATTTAGGAAAAAATGATAATTTAAATAAATAAATGTATTTCTTTAAATGAAAAATAAGGCTAAAAGAGGATAAATGAATTAATTAAATAAATAAAGATTTATTTAATTAATAAAGACTTAGGCTAAAATAATTAAATAGGATAAATGAATTAAATAAATAAATAAATATTTATTTAATTAATAGAAGACTTAGGCTAAAATAATTAAATAAATAAAGATATTTATTTAATTAGACTCGACAATTTTAGGTGTCTACAACTGTGTATGCCGAAAAGTAGGTTGGAGAAATGAGAGTGGTATCTCTGATAAAGTAAATTTGTACTAGTGTAAAGATTTGATGAAGGCCAAACCCTAAATTCAGTGTGCAAACATGGGTACAAAAGAAGAAAGGAGTCGAAAAGTAAGGATCGAACCCAATTGATGCACAATATGAGTAATATCAATGAGAATATGTCCGTGACAATGAAAGATGAGTTAAACCATAAAGTAATTCTCAACTTTATTTAGCACAAACCAAAAATCATGGGCGAAAACATAAAAAGGCTAAGTTAGGGCAAATAAAAGGTCAAGGAAGAAAGCAAGCAAATCAAAATATATCAAATCGATTCATGAAAGTCACAGTTTGCAATTCCTCCAACTTTCCCATAACAAAGCTCTTAAAATGTTTTGAATGTTATTTTAGCATTGGGAATATTTTAAAATAAAGGTCTTTTAGAGAAAAATGGATTTGAATCAAATTTTTAGATTTATAATATTTATTGATTTAAATTCATTCTTCTTTTTATAAATTAATTGTGTTTTATTTTGGCCTTTGCAGGGAAAGTGGAATATGGGGGCCACCATGCAAAATTAAATAATGATAAAGGGGGTTATTTGCTTTATTGAATTTTAATTTGTTTTAAAATTTGACAAAGTTCTTTTATAATAATTTAAATCTTTTTAGCAATATTATTTTTTTTAATTTAAGAGATTTAAATTATTTTATTTTTAAATTTACAATTAAATTAAGTTTTAATTTTAAATCGTGAATTTATGAAATAGATTGGCACATTTTAGAAAATGAGTTAATTATTTTATTGTTTTAATGTGCAGGTCCTAAATGAAGTAGATTTGTAAATCATGGAGATAAAGTTGGAATGAAGTGGAGATAAGTTGGAACAAATGTTGAACTAGAGTTTACTTGAAGGACCAACATGCAGTTAGAAAAAACAAAAAATGCATGTTGGAGTAGTGCCACCATCACAACCACTCTAGCTTCAACTGATAATGGATGTCACACTTGCTTTTAGAGCAAATTTTGCATGATTACGATGTGTTGGTTCATGCAACATTGTTTTCGTAATGCTCACCCAGTCACAGTTTTGTAAGTTAACTGGAGTCTAAGGCAAAGATTTGCATGTCAACCGTGACTCCTTGCCCTTTTAGTTCTTAATTTAGATTAGGTTTATTTCCTAGAAAGTAGGACAAGAAACTCTATAAGTTGGAGATTTTGATTCATTGTTAGGGGTCCGCGAATTGAGGATTTGAGGTCCAATTAGAGATTCCATTTAGAGGGTCCACAAATTGATGATTTGAGGCCCACTTAGAGATTTTAGATTATTGTTATGTATTTGAGTAGTTTTGTGATACATTCTTTGGATTTAATACAAGAAGCAGCTTATAGATTGCCCGATCTATGTGTATGTGCTATGAATTTGTTCTTTGCAATCTGGTAATGTCTATTGTTTGAAATCAATAACTTATTTTGGTCTTATGTTCTATTGCTTTATGAATCATATTGCACACGTAAGTGGTGTATGAGAATTAATGTGATAGAACGATATTTTGGTGGTATTCTTTCCATGAATTTGTGAGGTTGCATGACTTTGCATGTTTATTGGAGGTTCATTATTGAATGCTGGTTTGAATGATATTGATGATTTTTGGATTGCAGCGCGCTAATTACGTAGTTCATTATGTTGTTATTGTATTGGTTTCATTGTTATTTTCTTGTTTCCGTGATCTATCTTTTGCAGTTTATTTCGAAAGAGAATCTAAATCTGAAAATACAAAAAAAAGTAGGTAATTCGAATTTGTTTCAACCAGAGGCCCCTTGACAGGTACAATCGCATCAGCCATTAAGCTGCCCATCACCATCGAGACCTAACTATAGAGACCTTGGAGTACTTAGTTTCTCAAAACTTACTGCTTTTCAAGAGAGGTGGTGAGTGTTTTGCATAAACTACCTGATTGTTGGCGAGTGTGTCAAAACACCCGTCAACACTCCCTTCATTTAATTCTGCATATACCTCTCTCTCTCTCTCTCTCTCTCACTCACTCACTCACTCACTCACTCACTCTCTCATTGTCCCACCCTCCCAAGCTTCCTCTTTACTTATCACACTCTCAAAATTTCTCTCTATACTAACCTTTATCTCCCCTCTCCCTATCTCTACATAGATCTACATCCCTCCCTCCCTACCTCTATTTGTCTACATATATATCCCTTTCTCACTCCCTCTCTCTCTCCTTCCCTATCTATTTCTCTTTATCTCACTCTCTTTGTCTCCCCCAAGATTTATACCTATCTCTCCCTATCACTCTCTCTCTCTCTACCTCTCTCCATCTCACTCTACTCTCCACCCCAAGATCTAGCCATATATTTCTACCTCTCTCTCACCATTCTTTCTATCTACATACCTCCTTCTTAGTCCCTTTATTTTTCTACATAGATATCCTTCCCTCCTCTCTCTCTCCTTCTATCTCTACTTATATATATCTCCCTTTTCCCCCTCTTTATGCATACATCTCCCTCCTTTCCTACCTACCTTTATTTGTCTAAATAAATCTCTATCTCACCCTCTCTCTCTCTCTCTATTTATACATCCCTCCCTCATTCCCTCCACCTCTCCACTCACCCATCTATGTATAATCTCTATCTCCCATCTCCCTTTATGTATTTATCTCCTCTCTCTATCCATCTATCTTCTCTTATACTCTTTTTATCTTCCCTCTACCTCTCTCTACCTACCTCTCTTTCCATCCCTCTCTAATTTTATCTCCTCTAACTCTCTACCCTCTTCCTTCCATACTACTCTCTCTCTCTCTCTCTAACTTATCACTATCTACTTGACCTCTTTGAATACCTCCCCTTCCTGCCCTCTCTTTGAATACCTCTCCTTCTCTCCCTCACTCCAACTGTCCCCTCTACTTTTGTATATCTCACATGTCTCTATCTCTCTCCTTCCCTCCCCACTTCTCTCTATCTAATTCCACCCTCTCAACTTATCACTAGCTCCCCTCTTCCTCTCTCTATTTCTATATCTTTTAATACCTCTCCTTCCTTCCCTCTCTTTGAAAACCTCTACTTCTCTCCCTCATTCTAACTCTCCCCTCCACTTTTGTGTATCTCATGTGTCTCTATCTCTCTCCTTCCCTCTCCACCTCTCTCTATCTATTTCCCCCCTCTCAACTTATCACTATCTCCCCTCTTCATCTCTCTCTTCATCCCTCTCTACTTATCTCACTCTCAATATTTCCCTTTGTACTAACCACTATCTCCCCTCTCCCTCTCTCTACATGCCTCTACATCCCTCCCTTCCTACCTATATTTTTCTACATATATATCCCTCTCTCTCACTCCCTCCCTCTCTCCTTCCCTCTTTATTTCTCTTTATCTCACTCTCGTTGTCTCCCCCAAGATTTATACCTATTTGTCCCTATCACTCTCCCTTTCTCCCCTCTATCTATCTCTCTCTATCTCACTCTCCTCTCCACCTCAAGATCAAGACAAATCTTTCTACCTCTCTCTCACCATTCTCTCCCTTTCACTCTCTCTCTCTACATACCTCCCTCTTAGTCCATTTATTTTTCTACATAGAAATCCTTCCCTCCTCTCTCTCCCCTTTTATATCTACTTATATCTCCCCCCCCTTTCCCTCTCTTTATACATACATCTGAGCCCTGATTTCCTACTGTAGTGTCATAAAATTGTGGCCCTAGTAATTTTAGCCACATTTGGAGTCCTCACCTTGGCGACAACATCTTCCTTCCCAACCGAGATTTATCTCTACATTTCCACCTTGAACCTCTCCTTGTTAAAGCCCTGAGATGACCTTAGGACCTCGTCTGAACCCCAAGATAGGGTAGGAGCGCCCCTGTCCCCCTTGTCCCCCTTGTCCCCCCCTCTTAGGGTGGTCCCAAGATATGTCCCTTCGATCCTATCTGCATTTTGGGATTCCAAACTTCCCTGATGTCGACCTTTGGTGAATTGATTCTCTGAGGAAAATATAAAAGGGAGTTGGACCTCTCATTTGCAGATACATGAATGGGTGATACAAAAAGAGGCAAAGGAAGAAATATACACAATAGGCGAAGTTCAAGCATTCAAGTCTTCAAGCATCCATCAAGTCTTCTTCTCCATGTGTTTCTTCATTTATCAATTGGAGCAACATTTACAACATTCACTTGCAAGCATATGTGTGTGTTAGGGTTTTGTCATGTTACATGCCATTGCATACAACATTTGTGATTACATTCAAGAAGAAAAGAAAGCATTATCAACAAATTGCAGATCTACAAGGTATACATTTCCATTGTTTACATTCAAGCATTTACAATTACTTTCTTTCAAGGTTGATTCCTCAATCGAGGTTTGACTAAGGAAAACCCCTATCCACAACCCTTCTTCCCCTCTTTTCTATGTGTAGGTTGTAGGTGCACAACTGTAATTGTAGGTTTGGGCTTCATTTGCAGAGACACAAGAACCCTTTTCATTTCGTGGATTTTTCGGAGGACCGTGGACACTTTCAACACGGTCCCAACAACTTTTCCTCAAATTCATAGGGCAAATCCGTACCAGTCTAGATATCTCAGATTTAAAGTTACAACATGATCCCAAACCGGTAGCCACTCATTTCACTCATTTTATTTCTCTTTTCTACATGGTCAACAAGTCAACTTTCTCATTTACAAAAGAGGGTAAATCACACTTCAACTCTTGCAATCCACTTAGAATTCACATCCTTGTTTCCCTTGGATTTGGATCTAGTGGATTCAAGCCCCTCTTTTGAATGCAAAGTTCCTCCAAGTGGAAATCATCCTAGTGGCTTCCTTTCTCTCTCCTAAGTGGGGAGTCACTAGGATCAAATTTTCCACTTTACATTTTGGTGAACTTGACGTCTTACACATTAATTCTGAATTCTCATTATGAGATCTGATTAAGTGCAATTTGAATTTCAAATTTTCATTTCCAAGTTTAATCTATTTGCAAATTTTAGAGGTTAATTGCATTGAAACCCTAAATTTTCATTTTGTGAACATTAAGCTTGTGAAGTGCAAAATTTTAATTACTTGTTTCAAATCTGGTTTTTATTTCAAAATTGCAATTCAAATCTGCCTTTTTATTCTGAAAATTCAGTGGTTAAATAGCAAAACCCTAATTTTTAGAATCCTTTTTTTTTTTTTTTTTTCCTGACCTTTGACTGCCAATTTGCCCAATCTAGACATCACCAAATCAACCATTTTTTTGGATTTTGCAATAAAATCATAATATCTATCATCCCTATGAAAAAATTTGGTCGGACCGTGTGCACTTTCAACACAGTCCTTGGTTTTTTTCTTGAAATTTCGGGAGACAGAATTGACTATATTTTTCTGCTTAAGTCCAGAAAATTGGCATACTTTATCAATTGTAACACCTCCTAAGGTCGAACACAAATTAAAATTTCATCAAATTTAAAATTTAAATTAGTTTTCATAAAAAGGTCCTAATTTTAGATTTTCTTTTCCAGAAAATTAAGATTTTCATTAAGAGACTTTCAATGGCAATTAATAAAGTGTATTTACTTGCTCTTTCGCATATGATCGCATTGCTTTTTGCATATATTTACTACAATCATGTGTCGGATAAGAGTTTCTTTCATTTCCTCTTTCTTCTCTTTATTCATAGCACTTGGTCATATTGTATTGTTAGGATTTCCAAATTATTTTCTATTCAATTAGATCTCCAAGATTTCATGTATCATTTATGTTGCATTATGGTGACGTTAACAAAATGCATTTCCTATGTTAATCACCTTAAGGATTTTGTATATCCTAAACCTAAAGATCCTAACCCTTGTACCTCTCCTAGGGTATCTTATGTGGATTAGATGAGACCTAATGCTTTAACCAATGCTCTCTTTAAACAAGTGCAAGCATTGGAAAGTGACAAGGACCCATCTTCTTCTACACATACCCTTGAGCAAGGGGGGCAAAACCAAACATTAACATTCTTACATCTTTAGATCATCCTTATTCTCCTAAGACCTATCTTCAACATCAAAGTATATGTAGGGAGGAAGATGTCATACATTTTATTCATGACCTTTCCCCTTGCATAGAAATAACTAAAAATGAGCTTCCAGATGATGAACATGTTCATCTTTAATCCCCTATAAAGGATAAGCTTGATAAAGGAAAGGAGATTGTCATTTCACATGATACCCCTTCTTCATCTACAAATCCTTTTCTTCCCTCTTATACATCTGATTTCAAAGAAATTCATGATCATATTCCTCCATCTAGTCAATTGAAACATTCTTATAGTCATGGCTTTCATATCATCACAAAACATGGTTTTACAAGACGAGGAATTGGGAAATTTGAGTAAGGAATTCATGTTCCTATAAATATTCCTACACACACTACTACAAAAGGCCTAGGAAATGATGCTCCTCTTTCTACAGATGAACTCCTTAGGCTCCAAAATTTTGAATATTATCTTAAAAAACAAATCAAAAGAGCCCGCAAGAATGCTTCTTCTTCAAGACGTCCTTTTTCTTCATTTCATCAAACCCATGACCATAGTGGTGTTGATTGCCCTGATTTTCAAAAATCTATTCAAGATGGCATAGACAATGGCAAAATTAGAATTGTGGATGATAAACCTCCTTCTTTTACTCATTCTTCTGCTTTATGTCAAAACGATATCTATCATCCTGAAAGACTTGCTGCACAAATCTATTGGAAATTAAAATATGATAGGAACATTTCTTTTCCTCTTGAAAACAACAACAAAATCTTAAGCCAGTGAAAGGTATTGAATATTGCATTTTGCATGATTCACATTCACATTCTCTTGGGAAATGTTATGCATTTAAGAAATTTGTTCAAAAGCAATATGACCTTGCACAAATTTCTCTTACAATAGATCTAGCTGTCTTCCTTGACATAAAATAGTGCCTTAGCACTTCTTTTCTCTTCATGTTGCTCCTCACCCTTATCACATAAATAGACAACTTAGTTGGGGGTTTTTTATCATTTGTGGTGGTGTTGTTTCAACTTTACATACTTTGGGGCAACAACATGAAATTCATTTCTCTTTATGTTCATCTCTGTCTTGGTGCATTATACATTATTAGATCTCTTTTCTAGAATAAGAATCATTCCTATGTGAGCATATAATTGTTCTTGGGTTTTTATCTTTGCTGACGAGAAATTTCTTTAATTAGTAGTGCTCTTTGTCTCTTTCCTTCATTCTCTCAGAAACTTACCTCTTCTACGGTCTCAATTATTAGCAAGTAGGATATGCCCCTTGGCATGGAATAATCTCTTGAGAAGTATGTATCCCTTCCTTGCGAGGATTTGTTCCACTAGGAAGGCATATCACTTGCCAATACTCACCATTGGAGGATGTGTGATGTTTCTCTTTGTCTTCCTCACATGGGGGGCAAGGATTTTCACTGCTTTCTCTTTCTTTCTTTTTAATCTCATGTATCATTGTTTCCTTTAGGGGCTGCATTTTTCATATGCGATTATCATTTTGTACAATGGTATGTTTTTATGATTAATCCCCCTTGGGGAATATGTGATTCTTTTCTCTATTTCTTTCTAATATTACCACTTCTTGAGACATGTATTTTACATATACTAATGTCTTTTCATGCATACATTCATGTAAGTACATTGTGCATTTTCTTATGTTTAATCTCTCTCTATAAGATTGTGTAAGCTCTTCTCATTATCCCTACAATTGGGGGGAAATTAATTCTCTCTCTCTCTCTCTCTCTCTTTCTCTAAGGATCCACTCTTTCTTATGTTGTGGATGGTGTGAGTTTTATTACTTGATGTCATTCCTTATGTGGAAATGTTGTTGTTTTCTCAAGGGTTCTCTCTTATACAAGAGGTGTAAGTCCTTGACTACAATCTCTTTCACACTTGGTAATATACATCTATAATAAATTCACCTATTCCCATTGGGATAAAGGTGAATCATCCTTCATCAAGAATCCATTTCACCTAGCAATAGGAGGAAGGATTGAATTCTTGCTCTCTTTTGCGCTTCATTCTAGAAGATGTTATATTTGTCTAAGATGACTCCTCTTGGGGGTAGATGTCTTTTGAACAAAGATATCTTCTCCTCCAAGGATCTCCTTTACACTTACAACAAGATATCTCTTTTTCAACTATCTTATCCTGGCTTGAAGAAGTATTCCCTCTCTTTCTTGGATTTATGACGTTGTTATATAGTGGATATCTTCTTTGTGATGAAGGTAGGTATCCTTGTTCTACTTTTCTTAAGATATCAACATCAACCTATGTTGACATCTGAAGGGGGGGGTACCCACATCGCTCCTTTGTACTATAATTCTCTCATGCATTGTACAGTGGGTCATTCTCAGAACTAGAGCACAGACTCTTAGAGCGAGATACCATCACTTTTTTCTTGTACAGTGGGTCATTCTCAGAACCAGAGCACTGACTCTTAGAGCGAGGTGACACTTCTTTTTCTCTTGTATAGTGGGTTATTCTCAGAACTAGAGCACATACTCTTAGAGAGAGATGGTGCCTTTTTTCTCTTATGCAAGGTGATTATTCTCAGAACTAGAGAACATACTCTTAGAGTGATATATCACACCTTTTTGACACATGTACTATACATACAGGTTGTAGCATACTCGAACATAGACTCCTATGAGGCACTTCAAACCTTACTTGCACACACACGCGCTTGAGGTTGGGTAGAACTAATGGTGTTCTCACTCTCCTTTTTTACATGGATCACCTAGACAGACTCCGGGGGATATATTTCCATGTCCTTCACTCCATGGATCACCTAGTTTTAGGGGAGAAATATCCATGGTTCCCTTTGTTTTCCTTTCTTCTCATGGATCACCAAAGTGTGTATTCATGTCTTCTATCTTCTTCCTCTCATGAACCCATAGTTTTACTATTGATGGTTCATGGACGATTTTAAATTTTCTCTTTTATGTGATTATGGGTGTTTATGTGATGGTATTTGTATTTGTGTTTCAATTAGTTGTTGAGAAATATAAGTATTGAGGTCTCATCAACTAGTTGGTTTGTGGTCTTGTGTCTGGTCTTTGTTGTGTGTCTTTTGTGCTTTGTTTTGTTTTGTGTGTTCTTTCATATGTTTGAGTGAGTTAAGATCCTAATATTGGGAGATTTTTTCCTTCAAGATTAGTGATGTCTTATGCTCCTTGTAATCTTGCTCCACATCTCTCATCTTCATCTCTATTTCTTCTACTTTATCGACAATATTGGCATAAGCCATACTCCCACTAAAGTGGGGGCTTATGTAGTGTCATAAAATTGTGACCCTAGCAATTTTAGGTACATTAGGAGTCCTCACCTTGGAGACAACATCTTCCTTCCCAACCGGGACTTCTCTCTACATTTCCACCTTGAAACTCTCCTTGTTAAAGCCCTGAGATGACCTCAGGACCCTATACAGACCCCAAGATAGGGAAAGACAAGGGTGCCCCTATCCCTCCTAGGAAAGGGGCATGGTGCCCCTGTCCCCATAGGAAAGGGGCGTGGAGCCATTGTCCCCCCCTCTTAGAGTGGTCCCAAGATAGGTCCTTCTAGTCCTATCTGCATTTCGGGATTCTGAACTTCCCCAATGTTTGTCTTTGGTGAACTGATCCTTTGAGGCATGTATAAAAGGGAGTTGGACCTCTCATTTGCAGATACATGAATGAGTGATACAAAAAGAGACAAAGGAAGAAATATATAGAATAGGTGAAGTTCAAGCATTCAAGTCTTCAAGCATCCATCAAGTCTTTTTCTCCATATGTCTTCTTCATTTATCCATGGGAGCAACATTTACAACATTCATTTTCAAGCATATGTGTGTGTTAGGTTTTTGTCATGTTACATGCCATTGCATACAATATTTATGATTACATTCAAGAAACAAAGTAACCATTATCAACAAATTGTAGATCTACAAGGTATACATTTCCATTGTTTACATTCAAGCATTTGCAATTACTTTCTTTCAAGGTTGATTCCTCAACCGAGGTTTGACTGAGGCAAACCCCTATCCACAACCCTTCTTCCCCTCTTTTCTGTGTGTAGGTTGTAGGTGCACAGATGCAATTGCAGTTTTGGGCTTCATTTGTAGAGACAAAAGAACAATTTTTAATTAGGAGGAGCTACATATTTATTTCCTTTTTCATTCACACCAGATACAAGTATGGTTTTGTTATCAACAAGGCCTTGAATTTTACTCTTTAATGAATAACACTTTTCAGTGTCATGACTGGGTTGATGATGGTATTGGCAAAAAGATTTGGCATTATAATGAGGTGGAAAAGGTTTGGTTGTGTCAATTGGTTTGATGGGAAGAAGTTTCAACACATTCTTGCTCAACAATTGTGTCATAATGCTATGAAAAGATTAAAAAAAGAGTAATTTCTTTTCTAAAATATTTGGATAAAGGAGCTGACACACCTGTTGTTGCGGTTGCTACCTAGGTATTGTTGTTGTCATTAAACTTGATGTATCCATTATTTGGTTTAACTTTGAAAATTTTTACTGAGCACTTTCATTCTTATCAACTAAAGTTATTGAAGGAGATGATTCAAATTGACTCGCTTGAAGCTGATAGTTATGAAGTATTGCACACAACTGCGTAAAGAAGGTAAACTTAGAACAAAGAAGCTTATCCCTAATGTCTTTTTGCAAATTAGAAATGAAAATTATTTGAACATCTTGATCAAGCACAAGATAAGAAATTTGAGAATACAAATACTTATATCTACCAATAAAATCAATCACCTTTTCTTTAACACCTTGCTTACAATGCATTAAATCAGTCAAATTAATCTTAGGACCAATATTATTGTGAAATTGTTGAATGAAAGAAACAACCAATTATTGATGTGATTGAATAAGGAGGTAAAGAACAATACTATTGCAAAGCTTTATCTCTAAATGTTCTAGTAAACAATTTAGCCAAAAGTATTTGATCATAAGAAAAATAACTACACAAAATTTGAAATGTTTTTACATGAGTCATAGGATCACCTTTTCCATTATAAAGCTCCAATTGAGGGACTTCCACATGTTTAGGGGGGACAACACGAACAATATCATTAGATAATGGGCTTGATACATCAAATGTGGGCACATTATACTTGATTGGTTCATGGAAGCTATTTTTGTTGCAAGGATGACAAAGTTTGAGCTAGGCTATTAATGGTTGCTTCAGTGGATGGGTTGAAATTAGACATATTTGATTGGGATGGAGGAGTAACATTGTTAAATGAAGGAGGAGATTGAGAATAAGGAGGCGGGACACTGTGATAGGTAGCTATGGGAGATGGCTGGGTAACAAATGGAAGACTCATGGAAGGAGGTATGAAAGAGTTTTGATTAGTAATGTTTCCCCCTTGAATAACATGTGTAGGAATAATATTTTGTGTAGAAGTAGTCATGATATTGGATATAAAAGTAGGGACACTAGGCATAGAAGTAGGCATAGGGATATAATGATTAACTTGACTAGGAGGTTGAGTGTAACCAAGGGCTTCGACACAACTTTTCAAAGGCGTGATATTAGTGTCAACAATATGAGAAAGGCCACACAAAAAATTAACACCAATTTTATCAATTTGAACCATTCTTTTTAATCCTTCAATCAATGGGATAGCCTCACTTTCCAAGTGTTGTTTACTCATCCATTGTTGTTCAAAGATTTTTAAATTCATTGTCAATCTTCTCCAATTGGTCAACTGGAACCCTAGTCAGTGATTCACCCTCATCATGAGAATTATATAAAGAATGGGGATAAACAACATCAATTGTTGGAATAGAAGAACCATCCACATTATCATGAAACAATTTATCCAAATTAGGCTCCATATCATTAGTAATTAAACCTTGGGAAGCCTTAATTCTACAACTTTTTCTCACATGAATATCATAGGTAGGACTAATAGTAGTAAAAATCACGCACAAAAGAGGGAAATTTGAATTTGAATTTAAAAATAATGACTAAGCAATACAATTTTTTGTGAAAATGTCGATTAACCAATTAATGAAGCAATTTGATTTATGAATTTGAAATATAAAAAATCAGATCTGAAAACTAAATTGAAAATTTATTCAACCCACATTGTTAAATTTAGAATTATAAATTAGGGTTTTTGTGAATTCAACCACTAAATTTATGTTATTCATTTTGAAAAGAGATCTAGAAGGGAAAATTTAAATTTAGAATTAAATGAATAATCAGATTTGAAATTGTAAAACCAAATTAGACAACTCACAAGCTCAATTTTAGAATTGAAAATTAGGCTTTTTGTGAATTTAACCTCTAAATTTTTAAAAGTTAATTAAAAATTAAAATTGTAAATGTAAATTTGAATTTGAAATTATATAAACACTTAGATCTAAGAACAAAAATCAGAATTGTAGGTGTAAGACGTCGAGTTCACCAAAAATGTAATGCGGGAAAAATTAGGGTTTCCACCTTAAGAAGTATAAAAACCACTAATTTTTACTTGGGACCATTACATTAGGGAAATATAGGAATTAGATAGATCTAAAACTAAGAGGTCTGAATACTGATCTAATTATAGGGGTGTTGAATATGCCCTCTTCTTTCCCTTGAGTTGAATTGATTTATTAAATTTGCTGAAATTAGGGTAAATGTATTGGAAATTGATGTAAAAAAGGCATAAAAAGTGAGCTGCAGTTGTCGGATTGATCCATGAACATGAATCTAAGGATTATAAGAGGATTTAGATATGTTCCCAGAAGGAGATCCTGATTTGTTGGGACCGAAGTGACGGTTTCTCTAGTCGTCTGAACTTTTCGCATTCCAATGGAGGATCGATTCATCTCTACAAATAAAAATCACCCTGAAGATCACAGCTTCATACCTGTTTCTACACACACTAGAGAGGGGAAATGGGTTGGGAATAGGAGTTTTCCTTAGGTCAAACCTTGGTTTTGGAATTAACCATGAAATAAAAATAGAATCTAATTGAATTGCAGTAAAGGAAATGTTCTCCTTTTGAGGGAGATGCTGAATAATGACTGAAACACAAATGATATACCTCCTTGTGAAGTTTTGTTTGTCTCCACATAGAATTAGGGTTTCATGAAGTCTTCAATAACATCGAAGATGAATGTCAGCTCCAATGCTTGCACCTTGACATTATCTCTACTCTAATGCTTGAAGGAAGGTTGATTGCTTGCTTTCTTGAACTTGAATGCTTGATTGTTTGATGTCGAATTGAATTTCACGTGTGTGGATTGATAAAATTAGATGGGTAGACATCCTTTTATACTTTCTCGTAAGAAAATATTAATTCTCCAACATGGGCCGACACAAAGCTGGAATTCCTGCTCAAACTTTATGACCATCAAGGGGCCCAAACTTGGGTCCCAATTGGGAGGACCAAGGCGCTAGGTGCTCTAGTCTTGAGGGGACCAGGGTGCCACACCCTAGTCCTACCCAATTAGGCACCAAAATTAAAGGCCAAGATGATGTGCATAGTGAAAATGACAACAAATTTGCATAGCAAGAGCATAATCAAGTCAAATCTAGGCCTCAGAGAACGAATACCAAGGTGAGGGCCCAAATGCAGTTAAAATTATAAGGGCGTACAATTTAGAATACTACACTTCCCTCTCCCTCTCTCTACCTACCTCTCTTTCCATCTCTCTACTTTTATCTCCCCTAACTCTCTACCTCTTTCCCTCCACACTATTATTTCTCTCTCTCTCTCTCTCTCTCTCTCTCTCTCTCTCCCTCCTTCCATCTCCATACTCTCTCTCTCTAACTACTTATCTCTATCTACCCGACCTCTCTTCAAATACCTCTCCTTCCCTCCCTCTCTCCCTCAGTCCAACTCTCCCCTCTACTCTTGTATATCTGACTTGTCTCTATCTCTCTCCTTCCCTCTCCATCGCTCTCTAACTATTTCCCCCCTCTCAACTTATCACCATCTCCTCTCTTCCTCTCTCTCTTTCTTTATATATATCTCCCTCCCTACAAGACCTCTATTTATATATTTTCTTCTATCTCCCAAACCTTACCTTGCCGCTTCTATCAATCTCACCTCTCTCCCCACTCTCTCTTTATTACCTTTTTATCAACCTACATCTCTCTCCCTCCTTACTTGTATCTCTACCTCTCTCTTTTTATGTTTATCTCTAATTATCTATATCTACCCACCTCTCTTGCACTCCCCTCGTACACTATTTATTTAAATACCTAGATAGAGAGAGATAGCGAGGTGCAAAGGGAAGGAGAGAGATAAAGAGAGGTGAGATAGACATAAGTAGAGGGGATATTTAGAGTGAGGGAGGGAAGGGGAGGTATTCAAAGAGAGGGAGGGAAGATAGATAAAAGTAGTTAGAGAGAGAGAGAGAGAGAGAGAGAGAGAGAGAGAGAGAGAGAGAGAGAGAGAGAGAGAGAGAGAGAGAGAGAGAGAGAGAGAGAGAGAGAGAGAGAGAGAGAGAGAGAGAGAGAGAGAGAGAGAGAAGTATGAAGGGAAGGCAGTAGAGAGTTAGGGGAGTTAAAAGTAGAGGGATGCAAAGAGAGGTAGGTAGAGAGAAGGAGAGTGGAGATAAAGATTGTAAGGTAAATAAATAGAGAGAGAGAGAGAGAGAGAGAGAGAGAGAGAGAGAGAGAGAGAGAGAGAGAGAGAGAGAGAGAGAGAGAGAGAGAGAGAGAGAGAGAGAGAGAGAGAGAGATATAAAAAAGGGTGAGAGAGATAGGTTTAAATCTTGGAGGAGAGGAGAGAGTGAGATAGAGAGATGGGGTAGAGAAGGGGAGAGGGGGAGTGATAGGAAGAGAGATAGGTCTAGAGAGAGAGAGAGATACTGATAATAGGATCTTAATGATTACTGAAATTTGATTGTCTGAGAAATTATAAGATCTAGAGCTTGGGGAGAGAGGAGAGAGTGTGATAGAGAGTGGTAGAGAGGGAGGAGAAGGAGAGATATAGGAAAATAGATAGGTCTAGAGCTTAGGGGAGACAAAGAGCATGAGATAAGAGATAGAAAGAGAATGATGATAGAAGCCTACTGATTAGTGAAATTTGATTACGTATGAAAAACTATAAGATCTCCTAAAATCTAGAATAAAAAAATTATGACTCCTAGAGATCTGAAACCACTCTCAAACATTTTGAAAATATTTACATAAAATATAACTTAAAGTATAAGTTGTCTTTTATCTTTCTTATACTTAAATGTTATATTTTATGTATATATCCTGATGAAAAAACTAAGGGAATGCTAAAGGAATTGCCATATAAGTCCATGTTCCTTGTCTTAATGTAAGAAAAACACGATCACATTTTCTTGCTAAACATACAATCATGTTTTTTTTATTTTTTTACACAGATCATAGTTTTTTTTTGTATCATGATCACATTTTTATTTTATAGATCGCATACACATTTTGGCTCAATTTTTTTAGCCTTAAGACGTACGCGGTCTTTGAATTTATTAAAAATATGATTGTGTTTCATCCGTTTTAGGCATTTTTTTTGCTAGTGTTTGTTTTTTTGTTCAACATCTTGGTGCACTTACCCATAAATCAATCAATAGCACAAACAATGGTGATGATTTTCACTGTCAAAAAAGAGTACATATGCTATAACCGCATGTATCATTGCAAGAAAAAGAAATATATATATCAATCATTTCATGATTAAAAAAGTTGAAATCATGAATAAAGAGCAGCCTTTGATCTAGTTAAGGAGTTATAGCAGTGAATGAGAGTAGTACATTCAAGAACCCATTAGCAAGATTAGTCAAAAGAAATAGAAGAGAGCAATCACTAGGACAATGAAAAGGTGAATGATGACAGTCTTGTGTCATCAAGACAAAACATGGATGTAGTCTTTTCTGAGAGAGAATGAGCATCAAAAAATAGTCACCCAATGTTTAAAGATAAAAATGAGGGTTTATGCTAATAAGAGAATATCAACATCACAAAGGGAGGGTAGTGTTGATTTAAAAGACTTCAATGCAACATTGTAGAGTTAAAGAAGAGAAGATCAATGGATCTAGAAGGATTTTGAGATCAAGTCCATATGCATAAGAGAAAGTTAACACAAAAATAACAAGTATGATGCGGTTTTAATAATGGAAATACAATTGTAATCATTTGTTACAATGAGAACTCATTAAAAGAGATCATTGGCAAAGCAACACAAAGGAAGCCCTTCACAAAGATCATGAACATAGCAAGCACTGATATAATAGTAAGGAAAACAATATCAAATGCAATCTTCCTAGTGCCATTAGGACAAATCCAAGCCCATGATAGCCAAAAAAGGTCCAAAGAAAAGTAGTAAACACAATGAATACCAAGGAAAAAAGGTATCCATAGTGAAAGAATCACATGATGGAGAGGCCAACCTAAAATCATGCAGCATAGCAGTCCAATCACATCAAGAGCAACAAATGAGAAAATCAATTTAAGCATAAATCAATGGTAGTTTAGGTTATATGGGTCTCTAAGACAACAAGCAACATTCATAAAGCCAAACAAGAAACCAAACCCTCATAGATTAAGATGATATGCCTATCAATCAAAAGCAGTCTAAGCAACAAATGATTATCAAACAATGATTATAAAGAGCTGCAAATTAGAGAATATTGATATCATGAAGAGGACAAAGAGAAAGGACAATAAGGTCAATGGTTATCATAAAAAAGGTGGCAATGATTGATGGTGTGACAACCCTAGGGCTCCAATATGAGCAACAGTCTATGTAGCAGTCCTCATGATTTAAAAAAAGCACAGAAACAGTGACCTTCAAAAGCAGTGATTCATGAATAAGGCTCAAGATCTAATAGACAGTCAAAAGTCTATCTGCAGTGGCATCTTCATTATCAAAACAATGATCAAAAGCAGATGTTAAAAGCATGTATCAAATTCATATGTAAAAGCACAAACCTGTGTCACACTTTTATAAAGGAAGTGGCCAACACAACTAAAATTGTTCAACTTCGACCGCATAAAAGTGGAATTTATAATTTGAATTTAAAAATGATGTAAATTGATGAAATGTAGAAATATTCATGAAGTTTATGCCTAATATTTTTTTTATATATTTAAAGGTAGATTTTTTATTGCTGAAAAATGTTGAAAATCAGGGGGTCTAGTCGACATCACAAAAAAAAATGAAAACAAACTTATTTTTTCTTGATTTCAATTTTCCAAATAGATGACATACATATGCAATGCTTAAAAAAAACTAATTTTTTTAATGTATATTTTCCTCGCAATAACATTTTAAAGACCAACATAGTCGGATTTGATAGTTTTCATTCGACGTCACATTTTGTCTATTAAGTTTATCATTATCAGAAAACAAATTATACCCTTTCAGAGAAAATTCTCTCCTCTAGTAAAAAATATATTTTGTAAAATATTTTAATATAATTTAATTTTTTTTTCAAATCAGCCTCTTCTCAATTTTAAAAAATTACAATATTTAAAACATAAAATGTATTTAAATTAATCAAAACATTAAAAAAATTAAGTCTAGATTCTTGAAGTGAAGCTCTACAAAAGGGTATTTTTTAGATTTTTGAAAAAAATAAAATTTGACTGCAGAAAAATACAACAAAAGTTGAAAGTTTCAAAATTCACTAAAAAATGATGATGTGGCTGCCACTTAGGATGCCACATAGATAGTTTCGACTAAAACCTTACATTAAAAAAATTCATCTGCCAGAATTCTTCAAAGGAAAAAAATGAATTTGAGTTAGTTTTCATTGAAAATGGATTAGTTTTTATTGAAAATGGTTTCAGCTGAAACTATAGTGCCACATGTCTGGCACATAGTTTCAACTGGAACACTTCGAGTTGAAACATTTTTGGTCAGAATGTTTTAGGCCAAAACTATTCGGTTGACCCCAAATGTGACACAACTTTGTACTTTGGCCATATGATGATAGCTGATACAAGGGAAACGATGTAAGATCCAGAACAAAGTAGTCTTTTGATGGAAAATGTCAAAGAACACAGTATTTTATGAAAAGCATTATTGAAGTATCCATTCAAAGGAGATAAGGTTGCAGTCTCTGAGATAAGATGAGGTGGTTTTGACTCCATAATGGCTTCTCAACCCGAGTTAGAGGCCCTTTATGCTTTAGTGCATGTTCAAGCAACATTTTGAGGGTAAAATATGTCCATTTTGAAGCATCTATGAGGTTCTTTTTGCATGAAAAAACCTACATCCAACCCCTTATGTTCAAAAAACAACATGAATATCATGCATTCATTCAAGGGAGATAAGATAAAGATTGATTTCATTTCAAGATTAGTTAGTTTATAGGTCTAAAATAAGGAGTTTGTAACACATAAAGTAGTTTAACTCTAGTTGAAGATTCCCATATGGATTGGACATGAGTTAGGGAGCAATTTAAGTTTCCAAACAACACCTTTGCTTCAGTTTGAACCCTCATTTCTGGGGCTTTTAAGAGTTTCTCAATCCAAAAAGAGGTTTCATGCAAGATAGACATGAAAATGAGGTGAAGTCTTTCAGTTCAAGTCAAGGTTCAAGAGAAGAAACTTTTTTTCATCCAGTTCTTCTTCAGTTATTCTCAAGGCTTCTCTTCTATAAGTCTAATTTCTTCTTCTTTTCTAAGGACTTCTTTTCCTTCTTTGACATGTATTTTAGCTTCTCAAATCTCTTTCAAGCTTAGGAATGCAATTATAACTCATAATTTTAAGTGTTAGTAAGCATTTTTCAAGTTGTAGTAGCAACATTCCTTTCAATTCAGTGAAAGGCAACAATTCTTTCCCAAACATCTTTTGTCTTAGCTATTATGTGTGAAAGATTTGATATGTTTCATTGTGTTCTTCATTTACAAAACCTTTGAAATGTCTCATTTATGGTGATATTGGAATAAGAGAATTCATTTTAAATACAGGTTATCGGTTGTATCATGCTTTCTCAATGAATTGAAATTGTGGGAGTTATTTTCACTTCATGCAAAATCTAAATGCACAAACCTTCTCATAAAATATTTATGTATTTGATGATCAGTTTGAGTTGTGAGCACAAAACTTCTTCTATTCAATTTGATTGTGAGTTTAGAATAGAAAGTAACATCATTCATTTTGGTGCATCACCTCCTACTAGTAATAGTTTTCAGCTTCAATAATCTTTCTCCCCTTCTCCAAGTAAAGTTAGTAATTCTAGGAGGTATTTGAGAAGGGAACCTATTTCTTAGGGGTAAATTCAGTCATAAATAACATATTAGATTATAAGAGCGAATCAAAACTCTAACCTAATTATAAATACTCCTAAATGAAAATGAAATAATGTTAAATCAATTGAATAATGAAAATGAAATCTAATTTAAACTCCCTCAATTGATGTAACAAGGCTTCCTTTGCTCTTCTCTGAATTGTGTATGTAGGTGGCTCTTAGGTGTTGCACTGGGATTCCTGCATAAGATAGACAATTGCTTTGAAGATTATAATTATGTGATTCCAGATTGGAATAGAGAAATGATATGATATTTATAGATTTCTAGGTGAGATGGGGGGATAAATAGAACTGAAGTGTTGATTGATAGTTCACTGATTTTGATTGATCAGTTAAGTGAATTGATTGATTTGTTAACATGATAGATTGATTTGTTAACTCATTTGATTGATCAGTGGACTGAATGGATTAGGGAGATGACTAAATAGATTAGCTAGTAGACTAGATTGATTAAGGAGAAGACTAAATTGATTGATTAGTCAGAAAAGGTGATTTGGAGTGAAAAGGGGGGATTGGAGAGTTAACTGAGTTAACTGATTTGATCAACCAGTCCTAATTTTCAACATGTGTTGTAGGAGATTGATTTGAAATTAGATGAAATTCAATTTTGGGGAATTGGAGGAATAAGTTAATTAATAAAATTATTTATTCATTAGAAATATGATGAATTAAATAATAAAAATTATTTAATTAATGGAATTAATCATAATTGATTAAATAATTAATATTTAATTAATATTTCAAAAAGGGGTTTAATGATGAATTGATGGAGAATTGGAAATTGAATAATTAGTAATATAGAAAGTG
The DNA here is from genome assembly GCF_030272615.1 of Cryptomeria japonica. Taxonomy (NCBI): domain Eukaryota; kingdom Viridiplantae; phylum Streptophyta; class Pinopsida; order Cupressales; family Cupressaceae; genus Cryptomeria; species Cryptomeria japonica. The sequence continues at coordinate 294,527,163 of NC_081409.1, read as the reverse complement.
ATGATTAATTCAGAAGAATAAGATTAATTAGATTAATTAAATAATTAAAATTATTTTAGTAATAGGATGAATAATTAGTACATGATCAATGAGACATTGTTAGGTGTCTACATTTGCCCCTCTTTGATACAATGTCGGAACGAAATTGTTTCAAAGAAAATGAAAAAATTCTGCCCCAGTATGCCCCAATGATGCTTATAGTGTAAATATGCCCCCTCGGATAAAGTGGTTGAAAAATTATGAAATTGAGACCATTTTTTCAACACCATGCTATTGAGCAATCGTGTCAAGTTTCGTGTAATTTCAATTCTGTTTGATCTGTCTACAAGTGTGTTGAAGTTCAGGGGGACCATGACTGTCGGAGTGGTAAAAACCCTATTTTTTTTGCTTTAAATAGTGATTTTGACATTTCATTTGCTCATTTGCACACTTTTGAGTTCTTGAAGTTCATATAGATTTTCAAGCTTTCCTGCGAGTTTGCGAGCATCATGGCCGACTTCCGAGAGTGAAAACACTTATCCGATCGAGTTTGTTCATACCAGAGACCACCCGAGACTGGAGGCATGGTACGCATTCCCAAAAAAATTCTTGTTTTTGCCTGTTTATGCTTGATTTCCCAAATTTTGTTTAGAGCATAAAAATTTAAGTAATTCGCATTTGTATATCGATGTATGCACACTTGTCCTTTTTGATTCGCATTTGTCATTACTGATGGACATTTGTATTATTAGTTTGCATTTGTCATAAATGTTGTGAATTTGTCCATGTTGATGCGCACTTGCTTATATTAATGCACATTTGTCATAAATGATGCACAATTGCTTTTCTTGGTTCACAATTGGTCTTATTGTTGCACATTTGTAATAATTAATTCGCATTTGTTGTAAACTTTGATTTTTCAACATGTATGATAAAAAAAATTCATGTGAATACTCTGTCTAACTTTTTTCGTGTTCACTTGTAGGAGAATGTGAGTGTAGTAGTATGCAGACAGATGAGGCTTGATGGTCTAGATCTTCGATCTGAGTTGAGTGCCGAGGATATTGCCTTTGTTCGACATGTTGGTTTGTATCACATATTGCACTTGAATGAGGTTATGACCAACAGGGCCATGATCACAATGTTAGTTGAGCGTTGGCATTTAGAGACTTGTTCTTTCCATTTACCTACTAGAGAGGCATTGATCACTATGGATGATGTATGGTGCATCTTGCACATTCACATTCATGGTGCGAGGGTGATATATGATCATCGAGTTGGGATAGCTGGCATGTGCGAGCTTCATGAGTGTAGAGAGGAGGAGCTCCATATCAGAGGCCGATATGAGATACCTTGGGAGGCAATGGATTATGATGACCTTACCATCGTGTTATTGTTGTCATAGGGATTTGTACGCAATGCAAATATAAAATATATGCAATCCCGTGAAACATGGGACTATTCTCAAGCTGTGGGTATTGTATTGTGAGAGTAGACCTCCAGATTATAGGTTGGCTTCCTTTTTGATCACCTAAACTAACTAAAATTTTGAATTGGGAAAAGGGATAGGAGGATATGTAGAAAACTAAAAAACTACTAATGCTAGGTGATACACCAATGGATAAAATGATCTAAAATGCTTACAAACTCACAATGTTGGCATTGATGAAACCGGTCAATCCAGAGAACCGGTATATGAGCTAAGATTTGTCATTGATGTCTAACACTAATCGGTGAAGTGGTATCAATAGAATGGTGTATTTTATTAAGAAAAAGTGATGACTTACAAACACATGGAAACAATACTGGAAACAAATGAACAAAAGTTCAATCAGCTCAAGGGAAGATAGACTAATCCAACCAGTTTGTCATTCAAGAAGATTGGTCATTCTAATGATGATGAAGTCACAAAAGATGACTCAAACAAGAAGACTTGAAGTTATATGCAAACCAGAACCTCATTGGCAAACAGGGGAAGAGACTTGATGCTAGCACAACAAACCGACAATCAAAGGATGAACCAGTAATATAGAAGTGCAGTGGTATACCGGTACACCGATATGATAGAAGGAAGATAGGTGATCACCATAAATATGGGAGCGGTGATTAGTTATTCAGTTGTGGTGGCAAAAGGTGAGTTGGTGAGCATATGTCTATGCCAAATCATAAGTTGGTAAGGTCAACTTTAGCTATCATGCAGTCAAGCATGATTACCTATGGATTTTCTAGTTCGCACTTAATTGATTGAACTCGACCTAGAAGTTACTATCTTTGGAAGATGTGGTGGCCGAATTCATTGAACACTTGGTGGAATTGTTGCAGGGTGTGTAGAGAAAGAGTGGGAGATTTTGAATTGGAAAACTTTTGAAATCCATGATTGCTTTGATTGAGGGAACATCTGAAGGTGTCGGTAGAAAATGTATAAAGTATTTTTGAATTCATTTAGAAAGACTTGATCGTAAAATTTGCAAAAAGCAAATCTTGTAGAAGGTAATCCAAAGTGAAGAGCAGAGTGAGAGGAAGTGCTAAAAGGATTTAACAGAGTAGAGGGTGTTTGAGGTAGACTGGCTGAGTGTAGAGCCGAGAGACAGAGGAATGACAAAGTGCAGAGCCGAAGGTCAAAGAACCAACAGAGTACAGAGCCAAAGGTTAGAGGACCAACATAGTGCAAAACCAAAGAAGAAAACCAATGTTGTACAAAGCAGACATAACCAATGTGGATAGAGTGTGATTCTCATTGTGATTTGATCAAGCTATCAGTAGCTAAGTTAGCAGATAATCCTTTTATTTATTTCTAACCATTGCAACTTAAATCCCTTAACCGGGTGGACTTTAACAGGCCCCTTTTGTAAAATCCCTTAACCAGGTGACTTCTTAATTGATGTTCTTAAGTCCTTTAATCAGGCTACCTTTAATAGGGTAAAGGGACTAACCAACCTTAAAAAAAATCCCTTAACCGGGTGGCACCTAACAAGTGTCTTTGTAATCTCCTAACAGGGATGGCTCCTCACCGGGCATACTCTAGAAGAGTACAAATTTTGTGAGTTTCTACTCACACCATGGTTTCTCCTATTTGGGGTTCCACGAGATAAATCTTGCTGTCATTGTCAACTTTTCTTGCATGCATATTCTACTTCAGTGATTAAGTATATTGATGAATATTAAATAAATGTAGATTAAAGTTAAAAGTTTTAATTGTGAAAAACTTATCAAGTGCTGATTCACCCCTCCCCTCTCAACACCGGTTGGGACTAACAATTGGTATCATAGCATCAGGTCCTTAGAATCAGAAGAAGCTTAATCGACTTAAGGAAAGATCCAAGATGATGCGAAAGGAGGGTCCTAAGTTCTCTAAGGAGAATTACACCTTATGGTGTGGAAGAATGAAACTTTATCTAAGATCCCTAGGAGAACATTACTGGAATCATGTAAACATAGAGTACATTGAACCTTCATGGACTCTCACTCCAGATCAGATCAAGGAAAGGCAAGATAATACTACTGCTATGGATTTGATTGTCAACACTCTTTCAGATAATGAATTTGTTGAGGTTCAAGATTTGAAAACAACTTTTCACATATGGAATAAGCTGAAGACAGTCTATAGGGGAGATCCTCATGTTGAAAAAGCTAAAGTAGATAGCTTGAGAGGAAAATATGATGAGATGAGGATGTAGGGAGGAGAAAGCATAGAGAAATATAGCAAGAGAATAAAGGATGTAGTAAACTCCATTAAAAGTGCTAGAGGAAAGCTTGAGGAGGATTATGTGGTTAGCAAAATCCTGAGAACCTTGCTACCACAATATGCTATAAGGGTCTCTACTATCTAGGAACTTAGATCCTTGGGAACAGTTAATGTATCTCTTGACTCATTGATCAATAAGTTGACTACTTTTGAATTGAGCAATTATGACAACAATGTACCAAAGATTGATGCTGCTTTCAAACCCTCCATGATGCATGCACCAACAAGGAGAAGGAAAGAAATCATAAGTATTTCTACTACAAGAACTGGTCTCATTCCCATGAAAGTGACAACTTATTATCTAAGGAACAGGAGCAAGATGAAATTGAAGCTCTATTGGTAAAAATATTGCCAAGAGGAAAAGGAAAGTATAAAGGTAAATTACCCTTAAAGTGCTTCTCCTGTAATAAGATAGGTCATCTTGCTTCAAGATGTCCTGAAAATGATCGAGATAGGAAGGACAATTTCAAAAGCTACAAGGACAAGAGTAAGAAGGAATGCTATCTTACAAAAGAAGGAGTCATTGATGAAGAATCAAAAGGATCTGATGGAGATGGAATTGCATTTGGGGTAGTCAAAGAGGATAGCACAGAGGAAGGAGATATGGAACTGATTTCTAGTACAAACCGGTGTGGAGAATGGGTGATTGATAGTGGTTGCACTCACCACATGATCGGTGACAGAAACAAATTCCTCAGCATGGAGGGCTACAATGGAGGAAGTGTGAGATTTGGGAATGATGCTCCTTGTACAGTAAAAGGTAATGGATCTATAGCCTTGAATGACAAAAAAAAATTGTGATGATGTCTATTGGGTAGAAGGGATAAAATATAGTTTGTTAAGTGTTGCACAACTTAACAATAAGGGTTACCAATTAGAATTCAATGAAGGAATATTCAAAATAAATGACAAATTAGGAAGTATGATTGCTATCGGTAAATAGTCAAGAGGCAACTTGTTTCACCTAGACACCACCATATGTAGTTGTCTAATGGCTAAGGTAGAAGACAGATGGTTGTGGCACAAAAGATTGTGTCATGTTAACTTTGATAGCATAGAAAAAGTCAGTAAGAGAAAGTTTGTTAGAGGTATGCCTAATATAGTGAAACCTAAAAATGCTATGTGCAAAGAATGTCAACTAGGAAAGTTGACTGGGTCTAGTTTTAGCAGTAAATCCTTTTCATCTGAAAATGTGCTGGACTTAGCTCATATAGACTTGTGTGGTGCTATGAGAACCGAGAGTTTCTATGGAGACCAGTATTTTATGTTGTTTGTGGATGATTTCTCAAGAATGATGTGGGCTATATTCTTGAAAGAAAAATCTGAAGCCTTTCACATGTTTAAAGTCTTTAAAGCTCTAGTAGAGAGAGGAACCAGTAAGAATTTGAAGTGTCTAAGATCAGATAGAGGAGGAGAGTTCACCTCTCAAGAGTTCATGAATTACCGTGAGGAGTAAGGGATTATGAGATAAATGTTTGCACCCAGAACCCCTCAGTAGAATGGGGTTGCTGAAAGAAGAAACATAACTCTTATTGATTGTGCAAGGACTCTGATGATACAAAAGGACATTCCACATATTTTTTGGAGAGAAGCAATAAGCACTGTTGTATACACCTTGAACTAGATATAGGTAAAGAAAGGGACAAATAAAACTCCGTATGAATTATGGTGTGGATACTCACCTAATGTTTTCTATTTCAAAGTATTTGGAAGAAGGTGCTATATCAAGAGGGATGAGTACACTGGAAAATTTGATCCCAAGAGTGATGAAGGAACCTTCTTAGGTTACTCCACAAAAATTAAGGCATGTGTTTAAACAAAAGAACCCGAAGAATACTCTGAGAAAAATGAACAAGATAGTAAGAGTGAACCGGAGGACTATAAAGGGTTCGAGTACAATGTACCAGTGGAACCTACTAAAGAAGATCCTATTGAAGTGGCACATGAAGAAGCCTGTGAAGTATAACCTGCACAACCAGTTGAAGAAGCTCCAACAAGTGAACCGGTATTGGCTAAGTATGTTAGAAAATGTCATCGGTGACAAAGATGGAGGAGTTTTAACTAGAAGAAGAGCAAGAGAGAATGGTTGTATGCTCTCCATATTTGAGTATGAAAAAACAAAGGAGGCTCTAAAAGATGATGACTGGATCAAAGCCATGGAAGAATAACTAGAGAAAATTGAGAAAAAGATACATGGACTCTAGTGCCCAGACCAGAAAACAAAAATGTGATAGGCACTAAGTGGGTGTTCAGAAATAAAATGGATAAAACCGGTAAAGTGATAAGAAACAAAGAAAGATTAATCTGTAAGGGCTATGATCAAGAAGAAGGTTTGGACTATGGAGAAACCTTCACACCGGTGGCCAAGCTAGAAGAGGTCAAAATTTGATGGCCTATGTTGCATGCAAAAAAATTAAAGTTTATCAAATGGATGTCAAATTGACATTCTTAAATGGTGTGTTAGAGGAAGAAGTTTACATAGAGAAACCAGAAGGGTTTGCATATGAAGATGGAAGAAATATGGTATGCAGGTTGTAGAAGGCTCTATATGGGCTGCAACAAGCACCAAGAGCTTGATATGAGAGGCTGGACTCATATCTTCTAAGAATAAGGTTCAAAAGAACCAGTGATAACAGTAACCTGTATCTGAAGAGTGGAGCTGAAGGAAAACATCTTATTGCTGAGATATTTGTAGATGACTCATCTTTGGAGGAGATGATGAGATGAGCAGAAGCTTTGTAGAACAAATGAAGTAAGAATTTGAGATGTCCATGATTGACGAGATAAATTTTTTTATTGGCCTGCAAGTCCCACAGCTAAAGAATGACATCTTCATCATTCAGACTAAGTACATAAGGGAAATTCTAAAAAATTTTGGAATGGAATATTGCAAACATGTTGGAACTCCAATGGTTATAGGTTGCAAGCTCTCTAAATATGATTAGGCTGAAGAAATGAATGAGACACTTTACTGATCCATGATCAATAAGTTGCAGTATGCAGTACATAGTAGATCGAACATAGCACAAGCTGTTGGCTTGGTTGCCAGATTTTCTACAAATCCAAAAGAGAATCACATGGTGGCAGTCAAGAGATTATTTAGATACCTCAAGGGGACTAATGAGTATGGTCTCTGGTATCCATATAAGGGAGACTTCATCTTAAGTGTCTTCACTAATTCAGATTGGGCAGAGAACATTGATGACATAAAGTGCACTAGTGGAGGTGCATTCTTTCTTGGAGATAGGATTGTATCTTGGAAAAGAAAGAAACAAAATTGCATATCTCAATCCACAGTTGAAGCTGAGTATGTAGTTGTTGCAATCAACTACACACAGATAGTTTGGATCAAGCAATTGTTGGAAGGTATCCAAGAAAAGGTGATTGAACTGGTAGTGATTCATTGTGACAACACCAGTGCCATTGACATATCCAAGAATTTGGTGATGTATTCCAAAATAAAGCACATAGCTATCAAATATCACTATCTAAGGGAACAAGTTCAGGAAAAGGAAGTGATGTTGGAATATATCCCAATAAAAGAGCAGGTGGCTGATATCTTCACCAAGCCACTACATAAGGATACCTTTGAATATCTTAGAGGTAAGTTGGGGGTGATGCCCCTACCTGTAGTAAAGTAAGCAAAAAGGGCTCTATATAAATCTAGTATGATTTCAAATATTTTTTCTAAGACTAGATTGATAAATGTGGACTACTCCGATTAGAGGGAGCAACCATGTAAGTGCACTAAAATGAATCTTTGGTATTGTTGTCAAAGGGGGAGATATGATTATAATTTTTTAAGAATTGGTAAGCAGTGGTTGAGCTGAAAGTTGCAAGTTATTGAAAAAAGAGTTTTACCAGTGTTAGGCGGAGATATTCATTACTTATGGCAGAAGTAATGAGTGGTACTAAAATGAAATTGAGAAGACAAATTCTGAAGTGTTGCCATCAATGTCAAAGGGGGAGATTGTTGGCATTGAAAAAATTGGTCAATCTAGAGAGCCGGTATATGAGCTAAGATTTTTCATTGATGTCTAACACTGACCAATGAAGTGGGATTGGTAGAATGGTGCATTTTAGTAAGAAAAGGTGATGAATTACAAACACATGGAAACAACACTGGAAACACATGACCAAAAGTTCAATCAGCTCAAGGGAAGATAGACTAATCCAATCGGTTCGTCATTCAAGAAGATCAGTCATTCTGATGATGATGAAGTCACAAAAGATGACTCAGATAAGAAGACTTGAAGTTATATGCAAACCGGAACCTCATTGGAAAACATGGGAAGATACTTGATACTAGCACAACAAACTGGCAATCAAAGGATGAACCAGTAATATAGAAGTGCAATAGTATACCGGTACACCAATATGACAAAAGGAAGATAGGTGATCACCATAAATCTCATAGCAGTGATCAGTTATTCAGTTGCAGTGGTAAAAGGTGAGTTGGTGAGCTTATGTCTACACCAAATCACAAGTTGGTAAGGTCAACTTCAGTTATCATGTAGTCAAGCATTATTACCTGTGGATTTTTCGGTTCGCACTTAATTGACTGAACTCGATCGAGAAGTTACTATCTTTGGAAGATGCAGTGGTAGAATTCATTGAACACTTAGCAGAATTTCTGCAGTGCACGTAGAGAAAGAGTGGGAGATTTTGAATTTGAAATCTTCCAAAATCTATGATTGCTTTGATTGAGGGAACACCTGAAGGTGTCGGTAGAAAATGTATAAAGTATAGTTGAATTCATTTAGAAAGACTTGATCGTAAAATTTGCAAAAAGCAGATCTTATAGAAGGCGATCCAAAGTGAAGAGAAAAGTGAGAGGAAGTGCTAAAAGAATTTAGTAGAGAAGAGGGTGTTTGAGGTAGACCGGCTAAGTGCAGAGCTGAGAGACAAAGGATGGACAAAGTGTAGAGCCGAAGAAGAAAACCGGTGTTGTGTAGAGTAGACACAACCAATGTGGATAGAGTGTGATTCTGATTGTGATATGATCAAGCTTCCAGTAGCTAAGTTAGCAAATCATCCTTTTGTTTCTTTCTAACCATTACAACTTAAATCCCTTAACCGGGTGGACTTTAACAGGTCCCTTTTGTAAAATCCCTTAACTGGGTGACATCTTAATTGATGTTCTTAAGTCCTTTAATCAGGCCACCTTTAATAGGGTAAAGGCACTAACCGACCATAAGAAAAATCCCTTAACCGAGTGGGACCTAACAAGTGTCTTTGTAATCTCCTAACAAGGATGGATCCTCACCGGGTGTACTCCAGAAGAGTACAAATTTTTTGAGTTCCTACTCACACCGTGGTTTTCTCCCATTTGGGTTTCCATGAGATAAATCTTGTTGTCACTGTCAACTTTTCATGCATGCATATTCTTCTTTAGTGATTAAGTATATTGATGAATATTAAATAAATGTAGATTAAAGTTAAAATTTTTAATTGTGAAAAACTGATCAAGTGTTGATTCACCCCTCCCCTCTCAGCATCGGTTGGGAATAACACACACAATGCTCAAATATTGAAACTATGCAATCTCACAACTCTTTTATTCATGCCTGCAAAAATGATTCTCATGAAAGGCTTTTGACTTTTTGATGTACACAAAAAGGAGAACAATGAGGTTCTCACAATTTTGATCCAAAAGAATGAAAAACACTAACATAGTCCTGCAATATGACATAATATCCTTTGCATTCAACATTGAAAGAATCTGGTAAAATAAAGGATAACACTAGATTCTACCATAAAACTCACAAACAATACTTGAAAACCAGGAATCATGGAGAAGGAGAACAAGCTTTTTTATTGAGAAATAGGAGCTATTTGCATTCCAAATCTCAAAAATCTGCTTACAAAAATTTGAAAGTACTCGTAAGGAATGAGTTACAAACCATGAACAAATTGTTGCCACTATAGTTACAAAATCAAAACTCTCCCCAAATAGAGTGAAGGAAATAGACTTATACAAAAGGCCTCCCAAAATTCAAATTTGAATTTTGGCTCCAAGAATGATGTGCTGCCACAACCTCCAATCGCTTCCTCAAATCATGCATGAGTCTGAAAGAAAACTCCTCAAAATTGCATCAAGAGTTGTCAAATTGAAGACAACCTCTTGAGGTCGAATGTAACTGAAAATCCCATCAAAATAGGGATGTAACTGAAGGTAGCAAGGATTTATGCTCCTAAAAGATCTCTTTGACCCATACTTCATCCACTAGAACTCTTTGACTGAAAGTTAACTAACAACTAGGAGATCAAATCACCTATGTTTTGCTCCTCGTGCTTGCAAAACTCCAAAAAGACTTGACTTTAACTAGCTCTATCTTTTAGTCTATCATTCACTAACAACACTTGTCTTCTACTTTGTATTTCAAAATATCTTTCATCTTAATTGATTTATGATTATCACTTTAAGATAAAGATTTACAGGATTATAATGCAAAAATGAAAGAGTTTTACAAAAAACCCCAAAAAGGTCTATGTTGACTATTTCTTATATAAGTGTTTAACAAACACTTGAAGTAATTACAAAAAGAAAGCCACAACAAATGTATGATAATAAAGTTTTCAAATAAAGGCAAAGAGCCTCTCTTCCTCACAGGTTTCATTAGGGTTATGAAACCCTAAACTAAAGGTGAAAAGATGAAAACTATTCATGTTATTTCATTTGAAACTTTTCTTTATTGCTTGAGAAGGGCATTGCCATGGAACCCTAGGTTTCATGCTGGAAAATACTCCATTGTTGCTTTCTTTCTGATGCTTTGGTGAAGATTCTTGCAGGGAAATGTGAGGTATGGTTTTTTTGCTCCAGATTTGATCCTTCTTAGTTTGCTACAAGTCTTTTATAATAGTAAATACTCAACATGTGTCGATTGTTTTCATGAGTGCAAATATTTATGGGCTTTGAGTTAATCTATTTCAATATTTGGTTTCTCTTTTACGGTATATTGTGAATCTATCTTTGACAAAGCTTTGATGAAGGATTTTGGCACTTTTTTCGTAGCCCTATAAGGTATTTCTCTGATATTGTTGAATATTGAAGAATCATTCTTCACTGCTCTTAATAGGTCTGAAACTCCTTTGGTCATTATTCTTTCTGGGTATGACTGTAAATGGCCACTAATGGTCATTGTTTTGTCCATGACTGTAATAAGGTAGATTTGGAGTGCATTTCCTTTGAAGGACCATCACATCTTTAAACTGCTATTACTGTCCTTGATGGACTATATATTATCTTTTCTCTTGGATTTAGTGACCTTGTTATGACTTTGATAGTAATCTTCCTATTCTAGAATAATGTCTTTTTCTACTGATAATATACATTTGCTTTTCGATCTAGATGTATACTTTTTTGATTTTGGCAGTCATATACCATGAATCTTTCATTGTCTAGATACTAGTGGTAATAGCTGCAAATCTATGTCTCTCATTACCAAGTATGACTACATTTTCTAACTGTGAGAGTTGTACTTGATCATTTTGAGTTTGTGGTCTTTTCTTTGGAGTTTTGTCCCTTTGTCAATCAGCTTTTGGATTGGATGCTTATGACTATTATTATTCATTTCTTAACTATCTTTCACCCATATGCTATTGATGCTCACTGTTAATCTTATCATTGGCATCTATGCTCACTTTGATGCCCTATACATATTATGGATTGTAACCTTTGTGATCTATATTTGCAATTTCAAGGATGCATGATGAAGAACTCTTCACGATTTGCAAGACTTTTGACCACCTTTCTCAATGATTGTTGTCTATGTTATTGTTTTGATTATCAAGTTATCTCTACTAATGAAACCTATCATGCTACAAAATCAAATCAACCCTCCTCTATTTTCTTTTTTCTCAGATTAGTCTTCATTTTGATAACTACCCTTAGGGCTGCAACATCATTGCTATTTACCTTCAATATTGTCCCAGGGTCTAATGTTATGTAAGGCTATAAAACTCATAAATAAGAACATAATGATTTTGTTCTTATAAGGACTGTCTTGAAGCCCTTCTAATTCTCTTATCATGATAGTGAACATGGCATTAATAGTAAATCAAAATCAAATACTTTGTCACTACAACAACATATTTATCTATTAGTCTTATCTTGTTACCTTGGAATTCAATGTATACCATTTTGACCCTTTGAAGAGGTACCTATAATTGTATTTTGATATCATCTGCTACTCTATCCTTGAATACATTTTTTGTCTTTGACCCATGGCTGATAAATTATTGCTCATTATTATTCATGATTGCACTTTCTGATTTTTAGTGATAGTATTCAATGAGAGTAGCCTTATGCATGGATTGACCTTCTGATGTTCTTGTATCATAGGGTTGCCTTCAAACTGCTGGGAGCACAAGATGAAACTGAAAAAATGCCATTGTCCATTGTGTTTTGAAAACTATGACCCCTCCATGTATGGCTGCAACAACACCATCTTTGACATATCTGTTATTGATGACCTTGCTCATGGTTGAACCTTGTGCTATCTTTGTGCCTGTGGCTTTGGTTACTTCCTTTCTCTATTGTAATGAACCCTCTACACCTTGTGTTTGCTTGAGATGGTTGTTCTGACTCTAATAGTTAATGATAATGATATCATTCTTTGCCTAATTACACCTTTTTGTGAATTGATGAATCTAATCATTGATATGGTCTAAGGGTTTTGTGACCTTAGGTGATGTTTTAACTCAAACATGACTTTCAACCACCACAAATTTTGACTGGTCTATAAATAATTTGATATTCTTGTAAGATTTTACTGATTTCTCTCTTCTATGGAACTGCTCATTCATGAGACAAAGCTATGAAATCTAGTTTTTGCTCACTGCTTTTGAGTGTATAGTCTTCACTGCAAGTAGAAGCTTTAGATTATTCTTTGAAAATATATGTATTACAGGCATGTATTATTACTATCTTTTATAACATATCACCACCTTTGCTGTGACATTTCTATACTTGTGCATTGGTCTATGTATGTTGTCCTTTTTGAGGTTTGATTTTGGTTTCCAACTGATATGATTTTGCTTTACCATACTGGGCATGATACCCAATATGTGGCTCTCTTTATAAGAACTGTAATCTCAAAAACCCCAACATGGAACTGTTTAGAAAGAAAAGAATATAGTGGTGATCCATTGGTCTAAAACACAAGCCATGAGATGTTTCTCATTCCCTGCTCTAAACCTATAACTTTCTTTAACTGAGATAACCTTTTGACTGTAAAAAAGGTCATGACAGTGTTGTCTTTGTTTGTGACTATTTTGAGTGCTATCACAGTTCCTTTGAGGGATTCTTACATGCTCTATCAATACCAAATGTATTCCTTGGGTGGTTCTAAATACTTCTATCTGGTATGGTTGCATTCTTAGATTGCAAGTGAAACTATCCTTAGACCTGTGATAGTTCTCATAATGATTGTCTTCCACATGCATGACTACCACAAACCTGTGGTTGTCTTATACAAGATCTTGAATGACCTTGTCTTACTAAATTCTCACCATGACTATCATTAACAACTTCTTCTTGGGTGGTAATAGCTATTACACTTTTCTTTGCATATTTCTTGATGTGATATCTTGCTCATTTACTATCTTTATGTCTGCAACAAAAGAATTATTCACTGTATTGCATGAAATGATGTTGCTTATGTGAACATAAGACTGTCAAACTTTTGATTCTCAATGCTTCTACAAAGACTTCCTTATGACTATGTCATAGATTGCTCAGGTCCCTATCTTTGTAGCTCTTAATACCCTTCAAAATCCCAGGTCTACAAATTTATGGCACTTTATATATCTCTTTTATGGCACCCATGACATATGTGTCTTGTTTTCCTTATGATTTCTCTATGGCTAGACAATCCTTTCAACCTCCATATTGGAAAGGTCACTGTCACATGGTGTTGAAGCATTGTGATGATGAGCTACTACAACAAGATCTTTGCACAATTTGTTATCCTTGGAAAAGCTATGTGGTCTTCATAGTGTAATCACTAACTTATGTTTGTCCATGTTGCTATGATGGTATTCACTGTTATCTTTGATGAAAGAATCCTTGTGTTATTACTATCTTTCCACTTTATGCGTTGATGCTTGACAACACATCTTGTGAATAAAGGGACTTATGGTATCACTCAACTATAGGATTGTCAAATTACCCTCCTGAACCAAGTCACTGCAAAAAATATGCCTTTTGGTTTATCTATTTATGACCTAAGCATTGATAATGTTCTCTTCTCTGTTACAACACTATCCCTTATTTGATAAAGGCTTCTGCTGAGGGTTTTGGTGTTGTTGTCTCAGTCCTAAAAATTTCTTACATATCTTTGTGGCCCTTCATAATAGTGGACACTGAATAACTGTGACTATGGACACAAAATATCTTTTGATACTGACAATCCTTATGATGAATAACGATGAACAACAAATAACCTAACTAGTACTGAGAGGGGGGGTGAATCAATACATACAAAAACTTCTCAACAACTTATCAAGTTAAAACAATGCTAACCGGTTGTCTTCATCACTGAACTTAACCATGGAAACACCAGTTAAACACATTAAGACTTCATATAGCTAAACCAATAAAAATGAATACTTCAAATAACATTCAACACTTGACCAAATACTTCACCAATATACTCATGCATGTGTTGTATTGGTAATACCATAACCATTAGCTTTGCATGCATATTCACCTAAACAAAGACTGCTCAAACATCACATGAAATATGCACAACTCATGACACACATTTTTCATGTGGAAACCCAAATGGGAAAAACCACGGTAGGGATTAATACCCACAAGCTTGTTTTTGAACTCTTTTGAAGCTCGCTCTGTTAAGAGCCTAGTCCGATTAAAGACTTTACAATAAGGTTCTGTTAGGAACCGATCCTGTTAAAGATCACTCGGTTAAGGGATGTCTATATACCTTGTTAAAGGTTGAAACCTTGTTAAAGGTTACCTCGCTAGAGGATTTGAAGAACTCAATGATCTTGTGTCACTTGGCTAGAGGATTTGCAATAAGCCTGTAAAAGCTACCCGACAAAGGGATTTTCCTACTATTGAAATGGTTAGAAGACAACAGGTAAATCTCTGATCTGACAACAACACTACATGCTAAGGCAAATCCTTTTTAGCTCCTCTACTCTGCAATCACACTCTATAATTTTCCACTCACTGGTCTGACAAGTATCTCATCACTCGGATACAAACACAACATTTTCCAACACTTACAATATCAAAACTCATCGACCTTATAGAGAGCAATTAGGTCGGTAGCATAAACCCTAAACCCTAAACATTTTAGGTTTACAATTACAAGCGGTCCAATCCTGACTGTTCAAACACTTTGCATAGAATAAAACAATCTCAAACATATCACAAGTCATTCTGCATTGTCCATTCTTCACCGCATATGGAAATTAGTAACTCATCACGCTCTCTACACATACTACTAAGAAAAATGTTCATTCCCGAGGTAGACATTTAATGCAATCGATCTTCACATGCAAGATCCTTAAGGAAATCCTTCATGTGCACAAAACTGATGTGGCATCTCGATCTCATCCTTATTTCTTAGCTAACTCATCACAGAATGTCACTGGTTGCGTCACACAAGCTAGATTGCCAAACCAGAAACCCTAGAGCTGAGACTACCAACCGGTAGTCACACTTAGTGAAACCCTAACATCAGTCCACTTCATCCCTTCATACCAGTTCTACAACTTGAACATCAATAACAACTTCTTCCAATCTTCATATTGGTTCACCTACACTTATTGACATCAATGACAACATACATTATCATCATATCATCATATCAGCTCATCATATGCCAATAATCTCCCCCTTTGGCATTGATGGCAATACTTAGTGTAGCATTGCAACTATACAAAACATAGACCAGTGCAACTATAAAATATATCTTCATCATCAGATATCTTCTCCCCCATACACCAGTTATCTTCTCCCATATCATACATTATCAGATATATTCTCCCCCTTTGACAACAATGCTAAAGTGGAGGCACAAGCTTCCATTCTCCACTATGATGCTCCCCCTATGGAGTAGCATCCTTCAACACATCAATCCTGAAAGATTTGACACTTTAGTACCTGACCGATGTGGAGCACACAACTTTAGTTTACTTCATGAAGGGGCAAAACCCCTAATTCACCTCTCAAATAGGTAAATTTAGTTTTTGGTAAGGGCTTAATGAATATGTCTACTAGCTGCTCCTTATTGGAAACATGTTCTAATACAACCTCTTTGTTTTGAACCTTCTCTCTCAAGAAATGATACTTAAGCTCAATGTGCTTAGTTCAAGCATGCAATAACGGATTCTTGGAAATATTGATTGCACTTGTGTTCTCACAAAATATACTCACCAGTTCAGATATAGGCACTTTGAAACCATCCAATACATGTTTCATCCAGATTGCTTGAGTGCAGTTCATAAATGCTGCGACATACTTGGCTTCAGCTATAGACTAGGAAATATAACTCTACTTCTTACTCGTCCATGAGACGAGTTTTCCACCAAGAAAGAACACTCCACTGGTTGTGCTCTTCTGGTTGTCCACATTACCTACCCAATCTGTATTGTTAAATATTAAGATTAAAATCACCATTGTATAGATACCACAATCTATAATCAACTGTTCCTTTAAGGTATCTAAGAATCCTCTTGACTGCTACCAAGTGGGATTCTCTTGGACTTTTATGAAAACGGGCCACAATGCCCACTGCATGAGCAATATCTGGTCTGCTGTGCACCACATAGTGCAGCTTATCGATCATTGACAGAAGCTCCTTCTCATTCACCAACACTGAATCATCTTCCTTAGTCAATTTGCAGCCGGTCACCATCGGTGTACCAACTGGTTTTCTCTCCTCCATGCCAAAGGTCTTCAATACCTCTTTGACATACTTGGACTAAGTAATAAAGATACCCTCTTTCATTTGCTGAATCTGTAGACCAATGAAGAACTTTATCTTTCCAATCAGAGACATCTCAAAATCTTTCTTCATTTCATCTGCAAATGCATGGCTCATTTCGTCATCTCCTCCAAAGATTATGTCATCTACAAACACTTTGTAGATCAGAATCTGATCACCTACAGATTTCAGGTAGATGTTGCTATCCTCACTTGTTCTTTGAAATCCTATCTTCACAAGATGAGAGTGTAACCATTCATACCATGCCCTTGGTGCTTGTTTCAATCCATATAGGGCCTTGTGTAATCTACACACCATGTTACTATCTTCTGATAAGGCAAACCCATCCGGTTACTCAATATACACTTCCTCTTATAGGATTCCATTCAAGAATGTAGACTTCACATCCATCTGGTATACCTTGAATCCCTTAAATGCTGCAAATGCAAGTAGCATTCGAACACCTTCCAGTCTAGCCACTGGGGCAAAGGTTTCTCCATAGTCTTCTCCCTCTTCCTGAGCATATCCCTTGCATACAAGCCTTGCCTTGTTCCTTACAACTGCACCTTCTTCATTCAACTTATTACTGAAGACCCATTTGGTACCTATGACATTCTTGTGTTCCGGTCTGGGTACCAAAGACCATGTTGCATTCTTTTCTATCTGGTCCAGCTCCTCTTCCATTGCCTTAATCTAGTTTTCATCTGTAAGTGCCTCTCTAGTGGTCTTAGACTCAAATTCAGAAATCATGCAAGAGTTTTCTTTCACCTTTCTTCTTGTGAGTATCCCTGCATCTTTATCTCCTATGATCTGCTTAGGATCATGATGTAGTTTCAAATATCTAGGAGTGACTCTAGTCGGTTCTGCTTGCTTTTCCTCTTCTTCTTCTTCTTCATCTACTGTAGCTTCTACCGGTACAGGAATAGTGAGGTCTTTCCTTGTTTCTTTCTTGACCAGTTCCCAAAAGGCTACACCTGGTTCATCTTCCACTTGCTCGCTGCAGGTTTCCTCAGGCTCCTCAGGGGATTCATCAACCCTGACATTGATACTCTCAACAATTTTCTGAGTCCTATTGTTGTAGTACTTAAGAGCTTTGCTCTTAGTGGAATATTCTATAAATATTCCTTCATCACATTTAGCATCAAACTTGCTCAGATGCTCACCTCTCTTGATATAACACTTACTGCCAAATACTTTAAAATAACTCACAGTGGGAGTCTTCCTGGTCCAGTATTCATAAGGGATTTTATCTTTACCTTTCTTGACGAGTACCCCAGTTCATAGTATAGACTGCAGTGGTCACCGCTTCTCTCCAAAAAGTGTGAGCAACCTTTCCTTGGATCAACATTGTTCTGGCCGCTTCAATTATAGTCATGTTATTCCTTTCTGCTATGCCATTCTGTTGTGGTGTCCTTGGGGCAGACAACTGCCTCTTGATACCATTCTCTTCATAGTACTTGTTGAATTTATCAGAAGTGAATTCACCTCCTTGATCAGTTCTTAGGCATTTTATCCTTTGACCACTTTCCTTCTCTATGAATGCTCTAAAGGCTTTAAAATTTTGAAATGCCTCAAACTTGTCTTTCAAGAATGTGACCCACATCATTCTTGAGTAGTCATCAGTAAGAATCATGAAATACCTATCTCCCTGAATACTTCTAGTTTTCATTGGACCACACAAATCGGTGTGCACAAGATCAAGTAAGTTCTCTACGGAAAAAGACTTACATTTGAAAGTTGAGGAAGATATCTTCCCAAGTTGGCATTCTTTGTACAAAGAATTCTCCGATTTGTTTAGCAAAGGCAATCCTCTTACTGCCTTGATCTTATTGGCTTTTACAATATTATCAAAATTCATATGACAAAGTCTCATATGCCATATCCAACTGTCATCAAAATTCTCCATCAGACACTGACTAATCTTGGCATTCAACTAAAACAAGTTACCTCTGGTCTGCTTACCGGTGGCAATAAGTTCATCACTCTTTCCAATTATACTGCAGACTCCACCTTTGAACTCCAGAATGAGTCCTTTGTCATTTAGCTAAGCAACACTCAAAAGGTTATGCTTAAGACCTTCTACCCAGTAGACATCATCCGCAATGCTCTTTCCATTCAATGAGATGGATCCTTTACCTTTCACCAAGCATGGTGCATCATTGCCAAACTGGACAACACCTCCATCATATTCTTCCAGAGACAGAAACTTTCTTCGATCACCAGTCATGTGGTGAGAACACCCACTATCAATAATCCACTCATTAGAGTTGTCAATGCGAGAGACAAGGGCTTTCTTGTCAGACACTTCTTCCTTTATAGCTACAAACACTATGTCTTCATTCTCTTCATCCTCAGATTCTTCATTAGTACCACCTTCATCCACTGTAACAAGACAATTTCTCCTACCTCCTCCTTTATATTTTCTAAACCTCTCTAGTTTATCCTTATTGTCATTGTTAGGATAGTTAACAACTATATGTCCTATCTTATTATAGGAAAAGAATTTTAAAGGAAGCTTACCTTTGTATTTTCTGGTGCCTTTTGGAAGTCTCTTGGCAAGAAGAGCTTCAAAATCTATCAAAATCTCTTCATTATCCATATCTCTGCATTGCCTGGATTCATAACTGGTACTTACTTCTTTTCCTTTTCTGGTTGGTGCAGCAGATGCTCTAAAGGCTGACTCAGTCTTCTGAACACTGCCATCATAGCTATTCAACTCATATGTTGTCAACTTTGCAATGATAGAGTCTAAGGATACCTTGGTTTTGTTGATAGACCTTAGCTCCTGAATAGCAACAACGTTGATTGCATAGACCAGTAATAATGATCTCAAAACTTTATTGACAACGGTGGCATTATCAATTGTTCCACCAGTGCTCTTGATATCTCTAGCCATAGTCTTGATCCTTATGCCATATTGTTGAATGGTCTCTCCTTCAACCATCCTCATGTCTTCAAAATTTTCTCTAAGGCTCTCTTCCTTAGCTTGCTTGACATGTTCATCACTGCCATAAATGGTTTCCAATGTGCCCCATACATCCTTAGGAGTGTCGTTATCTTGTACATCAATGAACTCAATATCAGACAGGCTGCTAATAAGGGCTTCCATGACTTGCCCATTTTCTTGAATCTCTCTTATCTGATCATCGGTTAGAGTGCTAGTGGGGATTACATAGGCATTCTCAACATAGCTCTAGTGTTGAGCACCCAAACTCTTGATACAAATCTTCATTCTGTCCTTCCATATTTTGAAGTTATCTCTATTGAACTTAGGACCTTCCCTCTTCATCATTAAATCTGGATCTTTTACCTCAAGTGGTTAATCTTATATCACCGAGGACCTAGAGTTGCTCTGATACCAATTGATGAATAATGATGAACAACAAATACCCTAACTGGTACTAAGAGGGGGGGTGAATTAGTACATACAAAAACTTCTCAACAACTTATCAAGTTAAAACAATGCTAACTGGATGTCTTCATCACTGAACTTAACCATGGCAATACTAGTTAAACACAGTAAGACTTCAGACAACTAAACTAATAAAATAAAATACTTCAAATAACATTCAACACTTGATAACTACTTCACCAATATATTCATGCATGTGTTGTATCAGTAATACCATAACCATTAGCTTTGCATGCATATTCACCTAAACAAAGACTGCTCAAACATCACATGAAAAATACACAACTCAAGACACAGATTTTTCAAGTGGAAACCCAAATGGGAAAAACCACGGTGGGGATGAATACCCACAAGCTTGTTTTTGAACTCTTTTGAAGATCGCTCTGTTAGGAGCCTAGTTCGGTTAAATACTTTACAATAAGGTTCTGTTAGGAATCGATCCTATTAAAGATCACCTGATTAAGGGATGGCTATATACCCTATTAAACGTTGAAACCTTGTTAAAGGTTACCTCGCTAGAGGATTTGAAGAACTCAATGATCTTGAGTCACCTGGTTAGAGGAATTGCAATAAGTCTGTTAAAGCTACTTGACAAAGGGATTTTCCTACTGTTGAAATGGTTAGAAAACAATAGGAAAAGCTCTGATCTAATAACAACACTACATGCTAAGGCAGATCCTTTTCAGCTCCTCTACTCTGCAATCACACTCTGCAGTTTTCCACTCACTGGTCTGGCAAGTATATCATCACTCGGATACAAACATGACATTTGCCAACACTTATAATATCAAAACTCATCGACCTCATAGACAACAATTAGGTTGGTAGCATAAACCCTAAACCCTAAACATTTTAGGTTTACAATTACAAGCGGTCCAATCCTAACCATTCAAACACTTTGCATAGAATAAAACAATCTCAAACATATCACAAGTCATTCTGCATCATCCATTCTTCATCGCATATAGAAATTAGTAACTCATCACACTCTCTACACATACCGCTAAGAAGAATGTTCATTCTTGAGGTAGACATTTAATGCAATCGATCTTCACATGCAAGATCCTCAAGGAAATCCTTCACGTGCACAAAATTGATGTGGCATCTCGCTCTCATCCTTATTTCTTAGCTAACTCATCACAGAATGTCACTGGTTGCATCGTACAAGCTAGATTGCCAAACTAGAAACCCTAGAGCTAAGACTACCAACTAGTATGTTGTTCACCAAATCTGGTTAACCTAAGAACACTTGCAAATCTATCTATGAGATAGCCAATCTCAATCAATGAAACACTTCAGGGCTTGGACAACATAACAAGGACCTAAATCCTTCTACTCTTCAGGCTCTGCAAAACCTAGGTGGGTGTACCTGTGATGCATTTAATCAGACCCATTACACACAAGACTGCATCAACAAAAGCAGATGGATCTCAAAAGGTTCAAAAAACTAGGAGGTTACTACATATGGGCAGATCCACACCTGTATTAATGTCTGACATTAATACATTCTAAATTCAGATAGAGGATCATACATATCTAAACATTATCCTGAATCCAAAATGATTGCTCATAGAATTTAAACTCTTCCTTGAAGAGTACCTGAAAAACAACCCTTACACTCCCACTTGAGAGGACAAACACAAACTCCCTTGAAGACTGGATTTATTGAAGACAGAGAATGCTTGGAGACAATCCAATAAACCGTGTATATGCCTTACACATACATGACCTGCAACAAAACATTTACAGCAAGAAGATACTCTATTCTATGGAAAAGGACATTGCCCTGTACAATTTTGAAAAGAACTCAGAATTGGAAGCCATGAAAACTGGAGCCACTCTCCAGAATTCTGGAACCCTTACAATTGAGAAGAAATTGGAATAAGAAGGATAGGGAAAAAGATCAGATTTCATCAGAACAAGCCAAGTGTCTCTTTTTCCAACTGAAATTCAATTCCTTCATCTTTCCTATGGAAACTGCTCTCAAAATATCTGATCTTTGTTGAAACAAACTTCATAACTGCATTCCTCATCTCGAGAACTTTTCGGTGATATTTAATACTTGGTATTTTGAGCAAAAATGGACCTCTGGGCGAATTAAACTTGGATATGTGCACATCATTTAAATTTTTCATTTTTTCATATAGTCTTAACTATATATTTAACTTTAATTTTTCACCTGATTTTTGCCCTGACGTCCTCCCATGTGGCAGTCTCTGATTCGTCGATAGGATGCACTGGGCACCACCTCGGATGACACCTCATCACTCTGCCATGTGTTCGCCTCATCATAGCCACTGGGTTACTTGCTTGTATGCCACCTCAGTGACACGTCATTGCCACCTCGCTGCCATGTCAGCGGGACCCATGAGCTATCTTTCTACCTAGACCGCCAACTGGACCTGCCACCTGGCTTTTGCCATTTTGCAATAGCTAACCTTCGAGCAACTTTCCTTTGTGAAATCACGTCAACCATCTGATCTCACTGAACCTGCGGGGTCTTTAACACTTCGTTTCCGCTTTGTTTTCGGCTTGAGCTTTTCACCATTTCGCCGAGGATAACTGGTGTGCATCTTCGGCTTGCGAAATCACACCGACCATCGATCTTCTCTGAACCTGTTCATTGGTTAAGCTATCTATTTCCTGCAAAACTCACCTGCCTCAGGATCCGTGCCCATGTGGGGTCCGCCTTGTCGTTGCTCAGCTGACCTCCTTGGTCACCTCAGGAAGTGCACCCACGGGTGTGGGGTCCACCTTGGGCGCCCATCAACACTATTCATCAAAAGCCTCTTGAGGCTTTAACATTATAGATGGGTGGAGATTTACTTGTAAATGCCACAAATGTCCGCTCCCCAGCCAATGTGGGATATATGCATTTCTGAGCTTTTCCCCTAGGTTTTCATGGCGCCAAATGCATGTGCTGGAGCTTTCAATGCCTTCTCAGAGCCAAACTTCATGCAGGGAGGAAGAAATGACCATTTACATGCCAATTCCATTTGATTTGAATTTTAAAAATGCCCCCTCCAGAAAAAATGTAGGGGACCGCTGGGTTCACACTTACCATATACATTTTACATTAAACCTTTATGCCTTTTAAAAACTGCGTGGGAGAAGGTTTTCCATTCAAACTGATAATGGCACTTGCTTTGGGTTTGAAACATTGGCATTTTCCTTCCTCCATCTTCAACGTGCTGAGCTGCCGCACCAATTTAACGTGTTGGGAAATGCATCATGAATTGCAATTGCTAAGAAGCTTCTCCTTCCGAAAAATTGAAGCTTTGAAAACTTTATGCACTCATACCTAGGCTTCTCTTCCATCACTGTCAAATAACTACTCTATCTTGAAGCTATTGAGTGCCTATGTGTTCATCCTTTGATAGTAAACCATGACCTTGTGACTGATTTTGAAGTCTTATGGATGCTTTTGACTGTTATTTCTTTCCTCATCAGGTCTGCAACTATTATTTTTTACAGTAATTGAAGGCTTGGGTTTGTATCTTCAAAGTCTTGTTCACTCTTTGGCCCTGCCATTCAGTCCTATGCCTGTTATGATAGCCTTCAACAGTCTTTTCATGCTCTGCTGCGTTGGATTTGGGGGTAGGAGTGACTGGCATTTCAATTTTCCAAAGAGTTTCTGCCAATGCATTTTCTTGAAAGTCTCTAAAACTTTCTCAACACCATGGCTGGGAATGGAGAATGCTAGCAGAGGCAACAAATTTATGCATTAAATCTGCCAATTTACATTAGCTGAAAGTTTAGTGATCTTTTAAAACATCACAGCAAGGGAGATTATAACATTCAAACCTACTAATTGCAATTGCCTAGAGTTTATTAAAACATTACTCATTGGGCACTATGCCTGCCAGAAAGATTGGGCACTATGCCTGAAGGTTTTTATTTCTAGAATGTCATAGTACCTTACTTTCTCGCCATTATAATCAGACATAAAGGATCCTAATGAGGACCGAGCTGATGGTAATATGCATTGCCATGAATTTAAGACCATTTTCGCCGTAAAAATTAATGTGCGGGCATGAGCCAGGTCAGGCCCCAAAGTGGGTCCGACTAATTTTTTTTTCGTTTTCATGCAACTAACCTCTGAAATGCCTCACGAACCTTAAACATACCTCTGGAATCGATTGGCACCATTTTTGGATCATCAAACGGAGTTTCGCAACTTTTAGTCGCTTACGCCACATTTTCACATTTAATTGCGAAGATGTAATTTTCAAACCAGTCAAAACACCTTTTTGGACCTCGCCATCTGACAGGCGTGTACTCTAATATACAAGCATGAACTCTACCAACCGGTTTTTCAAGATGAATACTGAGCGAAGAGATATTAATGTTTGAAAATGACCAACTGGCTTTGTCGACACTATAGACCTGATGAAGTCAATGTTCTAGCAACACATGATGCCTTTCTTAAAAATATCAAACGACCTCTGTAGACCTTCAAATTGGAAACATAGGTACCTTGAAGTACATATTAAATCTTTGAATTCTCAGTTCGACCAAAAGTCTGATTGGGTGCAAATGGTGCGCTCATGAAAATGGCCACTTTAACTAATATAGCAATGAAAGTACGGAAGACTGAAAACGATGGCTCAATGAACCCTTTTGAAAACTGACTAAACGGATTGGTAGGAGTCTGAAACTGGAAACATAGCTTGTCATTTATACCAATAATAGCTTGGAACAAATGTTCTGACATGACACTCTTTGAGGCAACTTTGGCACTTATGCGAAACAGGGCTTCGACTAGCAGCTGAAACAGGGACTTGTCAAACCATACAAACTACAAACAGATTGAACTTTGAAATTGAGAAAATGAATTCATGAAGACTTGAAATTTTGCACGAAGGCATACTTTATGCATAGAATTAAATCTATTTTGAAATCCTTCATGACGATCAACAGGGCAAAAGATATAAACACTCAAAGTAGGCTACTTAATAAAATCTGCATGTGTGCCTAAAATGCACTTTTAGCTCACCCCTCGAAATGGGTACCTGATAAACTTATCCAAACTGAAATTTGAAAGTTGCACATCACTGCATAGGCCAATTGAAAGGTGTACAACAAGTTTCCAAAGCCTTACCCTTTGAAAATCAACCACCTCCATTTTGCCTTCTCTCTAACTAGGCCATTCAAACTGACTCATTTGGAAATACAGAGCAAAATTTTGAAATGGGCTTGTAAACTTGACTCAAATTTAATGAGTCCCAATAGTAGCTCTGACTGGGGATGGTTGATTGCAAGATCAACACAAGAACATAGAACCAATGGTTAAGAAGACCATCCAAAAATGGATCATATCTCTTCTCTTCTAAAAAATAGGGCTTCCTTATTCTGCCCAAATAATAGGGCACTTTATTGAAAACCACACAACAGAAGCAAAGCAACTGTACAAAATATACAAACATAAATGGCCCCGGGCCATCAAAAACTGAAATGAATTCTTACCTCTGTCAAACACATGACTTTCATTTCCACAAACTGGAGGTAAACTGGAAGTTTCATTCACATCTTCTTGATCAATCACACTTCCATTTCTAATCAGATGATCACATAAAACATAATCAGTAGCATGTTCATAATCGTAAAATCCTTGAAAACCAAACAAATGCTGAAAGGGTTGATCACTAGGTGACATAAGAGTGCCATACTCTTTACCATTCTTTCCCAGCTGAAATCAAATGTGGCCTAACTTATTCTAAAAGTTGAAAACATTAGACACATCTCTATTGCTAGTTTTCTCAAATGATGAACATTCTTCCATGATAATGGCTTGCAGACTAAAGAGGAAAACTTCCTCATAACATGACTGCACCTCATCTTGCTGATCACAATTTCTATCAGCACTTTGCATAAGTAAAAGCACATGATCATCACTTATCAGTGGTTCATTTCCCACTTGCCAATCTAAGAAAATTACTTCAAATCTGTCATTCTCTTTAACAACAAGATCCATACAATGCATACCAAAATCTGAGTTCATATTAACATATGAATCTACATTATCACACCTATCAAGCGTATATGCATCTTCATCTTGTCCATCACTCAAATAAAAAATAGGGAAAGAATCAATAGCATACGTATCATACTTCACACCCTCAAAAACATCACCAATATCTAAATAGGTACTGGTTGGTCGTGAGAGATTGGGTACATTTTTGGATGCACACCTCTAAAAATCAGCAGCTAGGAGCTCTGAAATTTGTTCACTACTTAGTGAACCTTCTTCATTTCCATTTTCCTTGGCTTCATCCTCTGAGCTGTAAACATTGTCCCAATCTGATAAAGGTATTAAATTAGCGGTACTCATGTCTTTATACACATTTATTTTATCATTACAACAACTTACATCTGCATCATAACCTTTATCATGCTGCTCATAAAGTGTTGCTATATGTTGCAACATAGTTTCATAACTTGGGTTGCAAACATCTTGTGGATTGAACTTGACAAGGTGATCCATATTATTAAAATCTGAAACCTCAACGGGCTCATGATTATTTGAAAAATTACTTATGTTCTCAGAAGTTTCTTCTTGCTCTGAATACACATCTAAACTGTCATGTTGAAAATAACAATCACCTTCAGCATCATAGGAGGCATATCCACTCACAAATTCATCTCCTTCACTATACTCAATCTTGTGTACATTTTCAGATTTAATTACGTCAATCTCATCTATCCATTCTTAAATGCAGACAACACTTTCTTGTCTCAAGGTAGTAGACCAATTAATTGAGTTAGGCTCATCAAGCTCTAAAAATAATTCAATCAAAATAGACTCATGGGGTCTAGCATTAGCTGAAATCTCATTCAATGCAGCTATAAATATTTCATAAAAAACATATGATGACTCTTCTTTTCTTTTCCCTACTTTCCCTTTTAAAAACCAGACAACTTTATCTTGGATCTCTTGAAGACATACTGCAATCTCTTTATCAATCTCTTTCAGATTTGACAAAGGATTTGGAGATCTAGGAACCACATCTAGATCAATCAATTTTAAAACATCTACTGAACCATTATCTTGACCATGCATCTTACTGTTTCATAAATTATTTTCAAAACATGCAGTCACTAATTTTTAGAATCAGACACACTTCTCCCATCACTTAACTAAAATTTATTTCAAAACATGAAGCATGCATACTACAAATTTCTTTTCCTTTCTATGGTGACTGTTTCACCTTATAAGGAACATGAATTATCTCATTAATACTTTGAGGAATACCTGGAGAAAAAAATTTCTGCTGCTGTTCACTTTACTTCTGACTGGAAATCTGAAGAACTCCTCCAAATCTCAGGTTCATTCTTACAGAGTCGCCACCTCCTTAAAGAGGAATAAAATCTAAACACTGATCTTCATTCTGAAACACTTTCAGATTTCTGGGTCTCACCACACACAACATAGTCACATGATAATTTTCTTATTTTCAAAGCAATAGAATATCTAGGACACACTTCCAAATCTGAAAATGACTTTCAGATTTGTACACTTCTAAGACTCTTCCCCTAATGAATTTTGGCCAGACTCATGGGTTTCACTTAACAAAAATTTTACATCATTCTCCCCAGCAGAGTCACCATTTTTGTTGTTCACCAAATCTGGTTAACCCAAGATCACTTGCAAATCTATCTATGAGATAGCCAATCTCAGTCAATGAAACACTTCAGGGCTTGGACAACATAACAAGGAACTAAATCCTTCTACTCTTCAGGCTCTGCAAAACCTAGGTGGGTGTACCTATGATGCATTTAATCAGACCCATTACACACAAGACTGCATCAACAAAAGCAGATGGATCTCAAAAGGTTCAAAAAACTAGGAGGTTATTGCAGATGGGCTAGATCCACACTTGCAACTCAACATTTTGGAATCATGAGATGGATGGAACAAACTTAACATTACAAACATAAAATTAAAGGTAGATATTCTGATTTTTGATTTTAAATCCCTGAGAAAACCCCAAAATCTGAAGATCAGTGCCTTATCTAAGGGCAATAGAGTCATACATCAAACTGAAAATGACACCTCTGTCGTAAATCCAATTTATCAAGAAAGATATCCATGTATTAATGCTTGACATTAATACATTCTAAATTTAGACAGAGGATCATACATATCTAAACATTATCCTGAATCCAAAATGATTGCTCATAGAATTTAAACTCTTCCTTGAAGAGTACCTGAAAACAACCCTTATACTCCCACTTGAGAGGACAAACCCAAACTCCCTTGAAGGCTGGATTTATTGAAGATAGAGAATGCTTGGAGACAATCCAATAAACCGTGTTTATGCCTTACACATGCATGACCTGCAACAAAGCATTTACAGCAAGAAGATACTCTATTCTATGGAAAAGGACATTGCCCTGTACAATTTTGAAAAGAACTCAGAATTGGAAGCCATGAAAACTGGAGCCACTCTCTAGAATTCTGGAACCCTTACAATTGAGAAGAAATTGGAATAAGAAGGATAGGGAAAAAGATTAGATTTCATCAGAACAAGCCAAGTGTCTCTTTTTCCAACTGAATTTTAATTCCTTCATCTTTCTCGTGGAAACTGCTCTCAAAATATCTAATCTTTGTTGAATCAAACTTCATAATTGCATTCCTCATCTCGAGAACTTTCTGGTGATATATAATACTTGATATTTTGAGCAAAAATGGACCTCTGGGCGAATTAAACTTGGATATGTGCACATCATTTAAATTTTTCATTTTTTCATATAGTCTCAACTATATATTTAACTTTAATTTTTCACCTGATTTTTGCCCTGACGTCCTGCCACATGGTAGTCTCTGATTCGCCGATAGGATCCACTGGGCACCACCTTGGATGACACCTCATCACTCTGCCATGTGTCCGCCTCGTCACCGTCACTGGGTTACTTGCTTGTATGCCACCTCAGCGACACATCATCGCCACCTCATTGCCATATCAGCGGGACCTGCGAGCTATCTTTCCATCTAGACTGCCAACTGGACCTGCCACCTGGCTTTTTCCACTTCACAATAGCTAACCTTCGAGCACCTTTCCTTCGCGAAATCACGTCGATCGTCGGATCTTGCTGAACTTGCAGGGTCTTTAACAATTCATTTTCGCTTCATTTTCGGCCTGAGATTTTTGCATTTTGCAGAGGGTAACTGGTGTGCATCTTCGGCTTGGAAAATCACATTGACCATTGATCTTCTTTGAACCTACTCACTGGTTAAGTCATCTGTTTCCTAAAAAACTCACCTACCTCAGGATCCGTGCCCACGTGGGGTCCGCCTTGTCGTTGCTCAGTCGGCCTGCTTGTTCACCTCAGGAAGGGCACCCATGCACGTGGGATCCGCCTTGGGTGCCCATCAACACCATTCATCAAAATCCTCTTGAGGCTTTGACATTATAAATGGGTGGAGATTTACTTATAAATACCACAAATGTCCGCTCCCCAGCCAATGTGGGATATATGCATTTGCCCAGAAATGCATTTCTAAGCTTTTCCCCTGGGTTTTAATGGTGCCAAATGCATGTGCTAGAGCTTTCAATGCCTTCTCAGAGCCAAACTTCATGCAAGGAGGAAGAAATGACCATTTACATGCCAATTCTATTTGATTTGAATTTTAAAAATGCCCCTTCCAGAAAAAACGTAGGGGACTGCTGGGTTCACACTTACCATATACATTTTACATTAAACCTTTATGCCTTTTACAAACTACGTGGGAGAAGGTTTGCCATTCAAACTGATAATGGCACTTGCTTTGGGTTTGAAACATTGTCATTTGCCTTCCTCCATCTTCAACGTGCTGGGAAATGCATCATGAATTGCAATTGCTAGGAAGTTTCTCCTTCTGAAAAATTTAAGCTTTGAAAACTTTATGCACTCGTACCCAGGCTTCTCTTCCATCACTGTCAAATAACTACTCTATCTTGAAGCTATTGAGTGCCTATGTGTTCATCCTTTGATAGTAAACCATGACCTTGTAACTGATTTTGAAGTTTTATGGATGCTTTTGACAGTTATTTCTTTCCTCATCAGGTCTGCAACTATTATTTTTTACATTAATTGAAGGCCTGGGTTTGTATCTTCAAAGTCTTGTTCACTCTTTGGCCCTGCCATTCAGTCCTATGCCTATTATGACAGCCTTCAATAGTCTTTTCATGCTCTGCTGCGTTGGATTTGGGGGGAAGGAGTGACTGGCATTTCAATTTGCCAAAGAGTTTCTGCCAATGCATTTGCTTGAAAGTCTCTAAAACTTTCTCAACACCATGGCTGGGAATGGAGAATGCTGGTAGAGGCAACAAATTTGTGCATTAAATCTGCCAATTTACATTAGTTGAAAGTTTAGTGATCTTTTAATACATCACAACAAGGGAGATTATAGCATTCAAACCTACCAATTGCAATTACCTAGAGTTTATTAAAACATTACTCATTGGGCACTATAACTGCCAGAAAGATTGGGCACTATGCCTGAAGGTTTTTATTTCTAGAATGTCATAGTACCTTACTTTCTCACCATTATAATCAGACATAAAGGATCCTAATGAGGATTGAGCTGATGGTAATATGTATTGCCATGAATTTAAGACCATTTTCGCCGTAAAAATTAATGCACGGGCATGAGCTAGGTCGGGCCCCAAAGTGGGTCCGACTAATTTTTGTTTTGTTTTCATGCAATTGACCTCTGAAATGCCTCACGAACCTTAAACATACCTCTGGAATCGATCGACACCATTTTTGGATCATCAAACGGAGTTTCGCAACTTTCAGGCGCTTACGCCACATTTTCACATTTAATTGCGAAGACGTAATTTTCAAACCGGTCAAAACACCTTTCTAGACCTCACCATCTGACAGGCGTGTACTCTGATATACAAGCATGAACTCTACCAAACAGTTTTTCAAGAATAATCCCGAGCGAAGAGACATTAATTTTCGAAAATGACCAACTGGCTTTGTTGACACTGCGGACCTAATGAAGTCAATGTTCTGGCAACACATGATGCCTTTGTCAAAAATGCCAAACGACCTCCGTAGACCCTCAAATTTAAAACACATGTACTTTGAAGTACATATTAAATCTTTGAATTCTTAGTTTGACCAAAAGTCTGACTGGGTGCAAATGGTGCGCTCATAAAAATGGCCACTTTAACTGATATAGCAATGAAAGTACGGAAGACTGAAAACAATGGCTCAATGAACCCTTTCTAAAACCGACTAAACTGATTGGTAGGAGTCTGAAACTGGAAACATAGCTTGTCATTTATACCAATAATACCTCAGAACAAATTTTCTGACATGACACTCACTTAGGCAACTTTTGCACTTATGCGAAACAGGGCTCCGACTAGCAGCTGAAACAGGGACTTGTCAAACCATACAAACTACAAACAGATTGAGCTTTGAAAACTGAGCAAATTAATTCATGAAGACTTGAAATTTTGCACGAAGGTACAATTTTATGCATAGAATTCAATATATTTTTAAATCCTTCATGATGATCAATAGGGAAAAAGATATAAGCACTCAAAGTAGGTTACTCAATAAAATCTGCATATGTGCCTAAAATGCACTTTCAGCCCACCCCTCGAAATGGGTACCTGATAAACTTATCCAAATTGAAATCTGAAAGTTGCACATCACTGCATAGGCCAAATAAAATGTGTACAACAATTTTCCAAATCCTTACCCTTTGAAAATCAACCGGCTCCATTTTGCCCTCTCGCTAACTAGGCCATTCAAACTGACTCATTTGGAAATACAGAGCAAAATTTTGAAATGGGCCTCTAAACTTGACTCAAATTTAATGAGTCCCAACACGGTAGTCACACTTAGTGAAACCCTGACATTGGTCCACTTCATCCCTTCATACCGGTTCTCCAACTTGAACATCATTAAGAACTTCTTCCAATCTTCATACGGGTTCACCTGCAGTTATTGACATCAATGACAACATACATTATCGTCATATCATCATACCAATTCATCATATTCCAACACATTATGTTCTCACAAATATGCTATCACATGGCTATATGCTTATGTGTTTAAGCATTAGGCATACACTTTCAACTTTGTATTGAGTCCCTATTCCTGTATCCCTCTATTTATATATCTTCTCTAAGACAATACCTGTCCTTATTTAGGAAGGCTCTTCATGACTTAAATGTTTCTCATTAATTAAAGAATGTGATCTTTTCATAGTGGTGACTACTACAACCTATTGAGATTGATATCTTCTTCTTGTTTTACTGATAACATAGCCCTATCCTCATTCACTAGACTGCTATTATCATTTGTGCCCTCTACACCTATGACTGTATTTTGGATATTCTCAACCAAATATAACTGATCTTCACAAGCTGTCATAATGTCTTTGGATTTGTGTGAAGTCTATAACTGTTGCAAATGTGGTAATCTTATATCTATGTTATTCGCCATGTATCTGCACACACTCCTTACAAAAGAATTGATACTAAACTATTTTTCATTGAAATCATTGTATGCTACTGTAATGGTGGGAAAATGATGAGTGATGGATCAAGAGGAAAACTACCCTTTCCCTCAAAGAGAGATGAGAGTTTCACTATTGATTATCCTTCAAGCACTTTTCACCATTACATTAGGAAGAAGGAGATGAGATAATTAATAGATTCAATCTCCACACAAAGATGATAGATTGAATTTTGAATGAATTGAGAATGTTAGGATGATCCCCTTTTTCCTTGTTTGAAATGGAAAGGAATTTGATTGACTTATGTAGTGTAAAAGTGACAAAGAACCGATTATAACTTGAGATCGAAATATGGGATGAAGCTGTGCACCTAGATCTAGCAGTAAAATGTCTAGATGAAGTCGCCCTGCGAATTTGACGAAAAGTTGCCCAGATTGTGGTGGGAATGTACACTGTCCTCCGAAAAATCCATGAAATGAAAAGGGTTTTTCCACCTCTGCAAATGGAGCCCGAATATGAAAGTACAATAGCGCACCTACAACCCACATAGAGAAAAGAGAGGGAAATGTGTTGGGATTGGGCGTTTGCCTTGAGGTAAAACCCCAGTTTTGGAATTAACCAAGTAATGAAAGCAAGTACTTGCAAGTAGATGTAAATGAAAGATTGAATTATAAATCACCTCAAGGGAGGTTGTAGTAGCAATGTTGATAGAAATTCTTGTGTGGAATTGTATGTTGGAATCAATCTCCTCTTCAATAGTTGAATCCTTGACTTGAATGCAACACCTAGTCTTGAAGGGAGACTTAAGAATGCTCAAAGCTCGAAAAGAATGCTTGAATGCTTGATCACTTGTGCAACTTTAATCTCTGCAACTTTGACCTCTCCAACTTATCCAACTTCCACTTATCCAACTTCTACTTATGAAAATGAGAGGACGAATGCCCCTTAAATACATGTTAGTGGATTTGAATTTCATCATGGGCTGACATCGGGGGAGTTTCCTGCCCGAGGCACAACCAACAATGCAACCCTAGGAAGGGTCCTACCCCAAAATAGGGTAGGACAAGGGCTCCACGCCCTTGTCTAAGGGGGGACAGTGGTGCCACACCCCTATCGTACCCCTTTCTCCAAGGAAAAATATGGACAGGGTGGTGCAAA
This sequence comes from Cryptomeria japonica, assembly GCF_030272615.1. NCBI lineage: Eukaryota > Viridiplantae > Streptophyta > Pinopsida > Cupressales > Cupressaceae > Cryptomeria > Cryptomeria japonica. The sequence goes on along the minus strand of NC_081409.1, from coordinate 294,493,447 downwards.
GGCTAAGGGAGAAGTTGTTTTTGCAAGCTGAGCAATCTCTAGTGTTCGATCAGGCTAGAGGATTCAAATTTGCATGCATGAGGATCCTAATGCAGTCAAAAATTGCTAGGGTTACAATTTTATGACACTACATTTAGCCCCCACTTTAGCGGAAGTATAAGCGTATGCCAATACTACCTGTAAAGTACAAGGAAACAAGATTGAAAGACTTTCACCATGTCAAGGAGGCAAGATGTGCCAAGCCCTCAGTGGACTTAGGTTATTACTAATTCAATTGATAAAGTAAAAGGGAAGATTGAGAAGGGGAGAACCATGATTGCAAGTAGAAAAGTTCCCTTCACTATGAGTCATGAAAGCAAGGATACAAAGATTACAAAGCAAAAAAAAGTTTCACTAAGTAATTCTAAGTATCACAAGAAGGAAAATATGAGCAGAGTGTATGCTCCCATGTTAAAGTGATTGCACGTGCCTGACCGGGAGTGATTTCTTTAAGGTAGGATACACCCAAGAGAAAGAGAAGAAGGGAGAATGTTATTGCAAGGATTTAGCCCCCAATCGAGGTATAAACCCAAGGATAATGAACACATTAGACGAGGTAGTGTCACTTTCCTCCGGGTCAGTATGTTGTATGATAACTCATGTATATCATGTAGGTATATGTATATAATAATCTTCATTCCCCAAAGAAGGACACTACCTTAGAAGAAAGGGAAGAGAGGATGTCTTTTTGAGTCAACATGAAAGAGACCAAGAGAAGATCTCAATGCTTTGCATTGTCCCCAAGTAGACATTAAGGGAACAATAGAATATCATGGATACATATAGAAGAATGGTCACAAAAGAGAAAGAAAAAAGAGAGAGAGAGAGAGATCTATAGTGCTAGTATTACTAATCTAGTAGGATATCCGCCTCTTGATCTTGTTGATCACTATTTCAGGAAGGTGAGCAGCACGCCAGAGGAGCGACATCAAGCACAATAGATATAGCTATCACAAGATCCAAACAAGGACTATGCTCATGTTGTAAGTCACTTTGTTCGATTCTAGGAGCTAGGATTAGGTTTTGTGAAAACTCATCCGATAAATGTTTGTCCACATCAACATACTCATACTCACTATCAGAAGCATTAGGAGTTGTATTGCCATTATGAATAACATTTTCACCCATTTCTTCATCAAAGTTTAAAGAAAGAGGAGAAAGAACATGAATAGGAGTAAAACCATTACATGTTTTATGCAACTTATGATTTGGAGATGTTGGTTGAACACCTTGCTTAGGAGAAAAGGAAATAATGCCAACTGTTGGAGTCTAAGGACTTAGTATTTTGACGGATAGATTTACGAACTCGAACCCAATGTCTTCGTCGGTGTTCTCTAGCACAACGATTTCGTCGAGTCTTAGTAGAAGGCTGAGAAGGAGTAGGAACACTTGAAAAATTAGGAACGTTTCTCTCCTTGATAGTGGAAGGTTTAGGTTGAGATATTTTTGGTTGAACAATAGGAGAAGCATGCCTCTTCTCTCGATAAGAGGAAGGAGGTGGAACCACGCCATAGAAAGGAGGAATATTAGGTATAGGGAGGAGACCAATGTTGGTATTTTGGTATGGTTTTGTCATTGATGTCAACACCTAATAAACACTTATCAACTCTGGCACTTTGGAGAATCAACAACATTCACCGGCAAGCAAGTGACTCATGCACAGTCACCGGTATCTGGTACATCGGCAAGATATAATGATCACCGACAATTGGAATAATATGGAAAACACTTGGTTATGTCGAAGACATCATGTGGATACTTTGTCTTGGAGTTTTGTTTATTGGCATATTAGCATTTTCATATTTGTTGTTACCGACAAATAAGTCCAGGTTACACCAGAAGGTTTATCTTTTCCAGATCAACACGACACGCTATGGAGGTGATTAATTATTATTGTTAATGCATTAAGTCGACATGTTTAATCGATTATTGCATCGGATATTGTATTGTTTGTAAAATGTTTTTATTGTAATATCTTCTAGAGTCGACCTACTAAAATTGGTCTTAGGTTATGGTATAAATGTAAGATCTTATTTGTAAGATCAAATGTGGAATGTGAAAAAGGATTGTGTGAAGGTTTATGCGAGCATAAGCAGAGCTATACACACAGACATCATTTGAAGATTGAAGGAGGGTTTTTGTGAAGACAATCAGAACTACACCGGTACTGAATCCAACATATGAAGATGCTATTTTATGTAGTACATTCTTATTGGATTTAACCATCCAACTATAGTCATTGTGACTCCCATTTTGTGATTGAGCAGTGAGCTCTAGGTGCTTGGCCTTTCTACATGTGCAGACCCTATTTATGTACACTTACTATCTGCAGCAGTATCATCTAATTGTGGGTAAGGTTTCCCACCGTGGTTTTCCCCCTTATAGGGTTTCCACGTACAAATATTGGTGTTATGTGTTAAGGATGACTTTGTCTTTATGTTTCAAGCACTAATCCTTACCGATATAGCAATTAACTGTTAAAACTATCTACTGGCATATTAAACTAGTTTACCGGTATTAAGCATTAAGTTAGTCAAATTATTTTTGGTTTGAATTTATTTGACAACTGATTCACCCCCCCCCCCCCCCTTCTCAGTTGTCTCCAGGACCTAACAATTGGTATCAGAGCCTAGTCCTCTTTTGCAGAAGTTTAACAGCTTGAGGAGATCCAATGTCTACTAACTATTTAGGAAGGATAGTCCTAAACTTGATGGAACCAACTATGGCATATGGAAGATCAGAATGGAGACACATCTAAATTGCATTAGAAAGGACATCTGGGATGTTATAAAGAATGGTTATACTGCTCCTACTCAGAGTCAACTCAATCCACCCAACTTGACTAAAGATGAGGAAAATGATTGCAAAGCAAAAAAAGCACTTTTGAGTGCATTATCGGATCAACAAATCATGGGACTATCAGATAGGTCTACTGATAAAGCTATTTGGGATCATTTGGAAACACTGAATGAAGGAGATTCCATAGTCAAAATTGTAAAACTTGAAAGCTTCCGGGTCAAGTATGAACATTTGAAAATGGAAGAAGATGAAAGGATTTCTACTTTTATGAAAGAGTAAATGAGATTGCTTTGGGTATTAATTGTTGTGGAGGAACCTTAAGTGAGGATGAAATTGTTTCAAAAGTTTTAAGAGGATTGCCACCAACATATAAAATGAAAGTCACTGCTATAAATGAGTTAAGAACAATGCCTAATACATCAATAACTAGGGATACATTGATTAGGAAACTTTCAGCTTTTGAAATTCAAGAAGTTGGTCCTATTGCTACTATAAAGATAGACTTGGCCTTTAAAGCATCAACATCATCTACTCCATCATTTGACAAATCTGATTGGAAAGCCTTTTATGTAAGAGAACTTGAAGAAAGAAGGAAAGAAAATGAAGAACTTGAAGCACTATTTGCAAGGAAAATGCCTAAAGGTCAAGTTGGAAGTAAGTATGAAGGTAAAGCACCCTTTAAATGTTTCAACCGCAATAAGATTGGTCATATGGCTTCAAGATGCCCTGATAGACATGCTAGACTAAGAGAAGAAGCTAGAAGAACATACAAGCCTAACCCTGAATATTAGAGATACAAATTTAAGAAGAATAAAGACAAATCTTGTTACATTGCTGATGAAGGTGTGACTAATGATTCTGATGAGGATTCGATAGAAAATGGATGGGTTTTTGTTGCTATAACAGAAGATCAACCAGAACCTACTACTCAACTGGTAGTACAGGCCTTAGCAGCTAAAGTTGAAGTAAAGGATGAATGGATCACTAATTTAGGATGCTCACATCATATGATAGGAGACAAAGGTAAATTCTTGAACTTTCAAGAATACAATGGAGGCTTAGTGAGATTTGGAGATGACAAAGCTTGTTTAATCAAAGGTAAGGGTACAATATCTCTTGATGGTAAGCATAACACTGACAATGTTTACTATGTTGAGGGATTAAAGCATAATATTTTGAGTGTTGGTCAATTAGTTGAGAAAGGATTTCAGTTACAATTCAAAAATGGAAAATGCAAAATCACGAATAGAACTGGTTTGGAAATTGCAACCGGTAATCAGACTAGAGGTAATATCTTTCATTAAAATAACAGTGAAAAGATATGCTTAATTGCACATATTGATGAAAGTTGGTTATGACATAAGAGACTCTGTCATTTAAACTTTGATTGCATGGTGAAAATCAGTACTACTAAGGCAGTTAGAGATTTACCTAAAACTGTCAAACCTCAGAATACAATATGTAAGGAATGTCAATTTGGAAAACAAGTTAGAGCTAGTTTCAAAAGTATTCCAGAAAAATCCAATAATGCTCTTGATTTAATTCACACTGATTTATGTGGTCCAGCTAGAACTAAAAGCTTACAAGGTGATAGATATTTCATGCTAATCATTGATGACTATTCTAGAATGTGCTGGGTTACTTTTCTCAGAGAAAAATTAGAAGCATTGGGAAAGTTCAAACTGTTCAAAGCAATGGTAGAAAATGAAACCAGAAAGAAAATAAAATGTCTAAGATCAGATCAAGGAGGAGAATTTATATCTAAGGAGTTTAATACATTCTATGAAGTAAATGGAATCAAAAGACAACTATCAACACCTTGGACACCACAACAGAATGGAGTTGTTGAAAGGAAAAATAGAACTATCATGGATGCAGCAAGAAGTATGTTATCAGAAGCAAACCTACCACATGTATATTGGAGAGAGGTAGCCAGTACAATGGTCTATACATTCAACAAAGTTCACATCAAAGGTGAAACCAGTAAGACCCCTCATGAACTTTGGTTTGCGATTACTTCTGCTCTTAAATATTTCAAAATTTTTGGAAGTAAATGTTATATCAGAAGAGATGAGTATATTGGCAAATTTGATCCTAGAAGTGATGAAGGAATATTTCTTGGTTATTCATCTAAGAGCAAGGCATATAGATGTTTTAACAAAAGATTGCAGAAAATTGTTGAAAGTACAAATGTAAAGATTGATGAACTATTCAAAGGAACTTGAAGGTATATAGACTCTAAACCGACAACATAAATTTTGACAAATGAACCTACTCTGAATCCACCGGTATAGAATGAAGATCCAGTTACCTTGGTATCATCTGAGGAACAACAACAAACAAAGACACCTCGGTATGTAAGACTGAATCATTTTGAAGATCAGATAATTGGAAACAAGTTTAAAGGAGTTATGACAAGAGGAAGATTGGCAAATGAAGAGGTATGTCTTATTTCTCAAATTGAACCATCATCAGTTAATGAGGCATGTGAAGATAAATTTTGGATTAAAGCTATGGAAGAAGAATTAGAACAAATTGAGAAAAATAACACTTGGACATTAGTTCCCCGGCCTAAAGATAAAAATGTAATTGGAACCAAATGGGCATTCAGAAACAAACTTAATGAAGATGGTAAGGTTGTCAGAAATAAAGAAAGACTAGTGTGTAAGGGATATTCCCAGAAAGAAGGAATTGATTACAATGAAACCTTTGCACTGGTAGCTAGAATTGAGGCAGTCAGATTATTTTTGGCTTTTGTAGCACATAAGAACTACAAAGTATATCAAATGGATATTAAATGTGCATTTTTGAATGGAGATCTAGAGAAGAAGTTTACATTGAACAACCTAATGGATTTTCCTTGACAGATAACAAAGATATGGTTTGCTGGTTAAGAAAATCTTTGTATGGATTGAAACAAGCTCCAAGAGCTTGGTATGCAAGATTGGATAAGTATCTTTTGAAGATTGTTTTTTCTAAAGGAAATGCAGACAACAATTTATATTATAAAGTGACTAATGATGATATTTTGATTATAGAACTATTCGTTGATGATATAATCTTTGGAGGAGAAGATGGATTATGTAAAGAATTTTCTATTAAAATGCAACAAGAATTTGAAATGTCTATGATTGGAGAAATAAAATTCTTTTTAGGATTGCAGATTTCACAAACTGATAAAGGTATATTCTTGAGTCAATCCAAGTACTTAAAAGAGTTACTAAAGAAATTTGGGATGGAAAAATCTAAAGCGGTAAGCATACCTATGAAAACAAATGACAAATTATCACTAAGGGATGAATCTACACCTGTTAATCCAACTAGATACAAATCTATGATAGGAGGTTTACTGTATTTGACACAAACCAGACCTGATATTATGAATGCAGTATGTATTGTTTCAAGATTTCAAAGTAATCCTAGAGAAAATCATGAATCAACAGTAAAAAGGATTTTTTGGTACTTACAAGGTACTATAAATCTTGGATTATGGTATCCTAGAGATGAAAATTTTGAATTATGTGCATACATAGATGCAAATTGGGCAGGAGATGTGGATGATAGAAAAAGCATCACCAATAGAGCATTCTTTCTTGGAAATAGATTAGTTTCTTGGTTGAGTAAGAAACAAAGTTGTACATCTTTATCAACAACAGAAGCAGAATATGTTGCAGCAGCAACTAACTGTACACAGGTACTATGGCTTAAGAAAATGTTGAAAGACATAAAGGTAAAATTCAAGGAACCTATTACTATCTATTGTGATAACACTATAGTAATTGATATATCTAAGAATCCGGTATTACATTCTAAAACCAAACATGTTTCTATCAAACTGAATTTTCTAAGGGAAAATGTTGAAGAAAAGGAAATAAAACTGGTTTATGTGAACACTAAAGAGAAGATTGCAAATATCTTTACTAAACCTTTGCCTAAGGAGACTTTTGAATATCTTAGAGATCAGCTTGGGGTCATACCCCCACCGGTAGAGATTTAGGAAGTTGATGATTGTCATCAATCGACATAATTAACAGATGACAATCGACATAATAAACAGAAAAATCTTATTCTGGCTTTGATGGGAAGCTACTTCTCAGGGGGAGTAGTTGGTATACTAAATTGATTGGTGTTCTGTATATGAACCTGGCTTGGTAAGAACTTTGGCATTTGATGTCAAAGGGGGAGAGATTGGTATGGAAAAACACAAGGAAAACACATGTTTCTCCCTGGGGGAGAGATTGTTGTTTGAGAGAGATTATTACTCTCTGTATCTGAATTTTGATTTCTGGTTATGATCTCTTTTTGGAGATTGTTAGTTCTTGGTATTTGGCATTTCTGTTTTGGCACTTTGATGGTTTTTCCATCTTGTGTTGCCATCAATGCCAAAGGGGGATATTGTTGGTATTTTGGTATGGTTTTGTCATTGATGTCAACACCTAATAAACACTTATCAACTCTGGCACTTTAGAGAATTAGCAACATTCATCGATAAGCAAGTGACTCATGCACAGTCACCGGTATCTGGTACACCAACAAGATATAATGATCACCAGAACTTGGAATAATATGGAAAACACCTGGTTATGTCGAAGACATCGTGTGGACACTTTGTCTTGGAGTTTTGTTTATTGGCATATTAGCATTTGCATATTTGCTGTTACCGGCAAATAGGTCCAGGTTACACCGACAGGTTTATCTTTTCCAGATCAGCACAACCCGCTATGGAGATGATTAATTATTGTTGTAAATGCATTAAGCCGACATGATGAATTGGTTATTGCATCGGATATTGTATTGTTTGTAAAATGTTTTTATTGTAATATCTTGTAGAGCCGACCTACTAAAATTGGTCTTAGGTTATGGTATAAATGTAAGATCTTATTTGTAAGATCAAATGTGGAATGAAAAAAAGGATTGTGTGAAGGTTTATGTGAGAATAAGTAGAGCGATACATGCAGACAACATTTGAAGATTGAAGGATGGTTTTTGTGAAGACAATCAGAACTACACCGGTACTGAATCTAGCATATGAAGATGCTATTTTATGCAGTACATTCTTATTGGATTTAACCATCCAAGTGTAGTCAGTGTGACTCCCATTTTGTGATTGAGTAGTGAGCTCTAGGCACTTGGCCTTTCTGCATGTGCATACCTCATTTATGTACACTTACTATCTGCAGTAGTATCATCTGATTGTGGGTAAGGTTTCCCACCATGGTTTTTCCCCTTACAGGGTTTCCACATACAAATATTGGTGTTATGCGGTGTGGATGACTTTATCTTTATGTTTCATGCACTAATCCTTACCGGTATAGCAATTAACTGTTAAAACTGTCTACTGGCATATTAAACTAGTTTACCAGTATTAAGCATTAAGTTAGTCAAATTGTTTTTGGTTTGAAAATATTTGGCAACTGATTCACCCCCCCCTCTCAATTGTCTCCGGGACCTAACAACCAAGTCCCTCATGAGGAGGAGGTATAGGTCTAACTTTAGGAGGAATATTGTTGTCCTCCTTAAGAGAAGGTAAAGTCATATCCATAGGAGTAGGTGGACAATTTTCCTTAGGAGGGAGATTAGTTCTATCTGAGAGGGGAAGAACCTCATCCTGAAGAATAATAAGAATTTCAAGTGTTGGCGATCTAGGTTGACTTAAGGATAATATCATATCATTCTTCCATTTTTGATAAGATTGAAAAAGAGCATCACTCCTTAATGGAAGAGATTGAAATTGTTTAGGCCAAAAGAGATCAATAGGAATACTGGGGCTTCTTTCGAATGGACGAAATAAGATACGGTTCATTGTTATAATTTCTCCATTGTGAGAAAATTTAAGACACTTGTGGATTGGAGAAGAAATAGCCTTCATGAAAGATAGGCATGGATAGCCCAACTTCACATGAAATTGCTTAGAAGAAGGTAGGATAACAAAGTCAACATCCTTGGATTTAGCATGAACTTCAATAGGAAGGGTGATAGAGCCAATGGTAGGACAAGAGAAGCCATCAAATAACTTCACAACCACATTAGAAGTATCATAAAGTGGTTTATGCAATTGTAAAGTGAAAAGATACTCTTCAGTTATGACATTAACCATGTAAGAGGGATCAATCAGGGCACCACGACAAGGGATATCCTTAACCTTTGCAACTATGTACAAAGGGCCATCGGGTGCTCTAAAGATCTCACTAAAGTCAAATGTAAGATAAGGTTCCTTGGTCATATCTTGTGTTTCTATCATATTAACCAAGTTTGGCACCATAGAGGTGAATTATTCAGAAGTGAGAGAATTAGGCACAATCTCAATAATGTTAGAGGTATGAGATGGCAAGGGATCAGTGAAAATATTAAGATTTTGATTAGGAGGAGCAACTGATTTATTCCCTTTATCATTCACACCTGCCATAGATATAGTATTATTATCAATCAAGTCTTGAACCTTATTTTTCAATGCAAAACATTTCTCAATATCATGACTAGGTTGACGATGAAATTGGCAAAAAGAATTGTTATCAAAATAAGGATATGCAAGTTTGGAAGGATCAATTTGTTTTATAGGAGCAAGTTTGATAACATTTTTATGCAACAACTAAGACATAATACTATGCAAAGATTCAATCAAAGGAGTAAACTGCCTATCTCTTTAGAAAATTTAGATATAGAAAGCACACTTGTTGTAGCATTCACATGGTTGTTGTTGATTGGATCATTGAACTTGATGAAGCTTTTTGTTGGTTTGAACTTAGCAAACGGTTGTTGAACACTCTCCCCCTTATCACTCAAATCCATAGGAGTGGATTGCTCCATTTGACTCACAACCAGTTGATAATTATGGAGTGTTGTGCATAACTGCAGAAAGGAAGTAAACTCAGACAAAAGAAGCTTTTCTCAGATATCTTTTTGTAAATTAGAAATGAAAATTCTTTGAATATCATTATCAGGCACATGAAAAGAAATTTGAGCACACAAATGCTTATATCTACCAATGAAATCAATAAATTTTTCTTTAAAACCTTGTTTGCAATGCATTAAATCAGTCAAGGTGATTTTAGTACCAATGTTGTTTTGAAATTGTTGGATGACAGCATTTGCTAATTATTGAAAAGAAGTGATAGAATAAAAAGGCAAAGAGAAATACCATTGTAAGTGTTGGTGTAAATAATTATTCATGTTGGATATTATTACACCTTACTTAAGTTTACTTAGGATAATGCATTTCATAGTAGTTTGGGTATGAGATACTTGGGTGTTTGTGCCACATTGGGATAGTTTGTGTAGGAGAATTTCCATCTTTTATGGTGTGATCTTTTTACTACTCTATCATATCCACCTATTGTGGAGTGATAATTCCACCTTCGATGGGTGATCCACCTCATGTGAAATATTTTATTATTTCTCCTACCTACCACACCTATTTCCTACCTACCCTTGTTTCTTATTGAGCCACATGTCATGTTTGTGTGTTGACATATCCATATTGCCTTGCCTATTTATGCAGACTCATATTCATTGTATGTAACAACTATTGATCATTTATCTATTGATGAGAATACAGTTTATTCTTGTCCTATATTTTGTCTCTCTATTTTTTGCTTTCCATTGCTTCTAGATCTTGGCAAAATCTCACATGGTATCAAAGCCATTAGAGTGTCATTGGTTTGCCAATTGAGACAAATTTGATGCTATTTGGGGTTGTGTATTTTGGAGCTTTCTATTGCAGATTATTATTGAAGCTTGATGGGTCAAATTTGAGGTTACCATTGGATTAAGGAGGTCCAAAAAAGTCAAATTTTCCTTTTGTTTCATCCAAATCAGACTTCGGAGGCCAAATCTAGAGGCATTTGAAGTTTGAAGCTGTGACGAAAATTTTCCAGAAATTATAATTTTGCAGACAATTTTCAAATAGTGATATCTCACTCATCCAGACTCCTTTTTTCGAGCAATTTTTTTTGTTTTGGGGTAGAATTTTGTGTTCTGCACAGTGGTGCAATATTGTTCTGATATTCGAATACAGATTTTTCTAAAATCATGAAATTCTGATTTTTACAACTTTGGAGGCTTCGTTTGGGCTCATATGGACTCCTTTTCAGGTGCCATTTTTTTTTAGTGCATAATTTTTTGTCTACTTTCATAATCTACCATTTGTTTGCAGTGATTTTGAGTAGAAATTGTACTTTCAGTATTTGGTCATTTTTTGGCCTATTTGGTACTTGTATTTTTCTTGGATCTCAGTTTAGATCACTAGAAGTATTTGCTGAAGTCTCTTATATCTCATTTTGAGAGGTTGTAAAATTTCAATGAGAAGTCCACCTTGCCTTGTTTTGCAAGTGGCCCATTGTACACGCACTACGTATAAAGTGTCAAATCATAAATTTTTTTTTTGGGGGGGGGGTTTCTTGATTGAGTAATTTGGGAGGTGTCTTGTGTGATTGTGCCTCTCGCTATCTTGTGTTTTTTTCATTTTGGTGCTATGGGTTCTTCTAAGTTTCCTCTCTTAACTCCTCATAATTATGCTACTTGGAAAATTGATGCATGGAGTAAACTTATGGAAAATAGACTAACTCATTACATTGATGGAACTATTGTTTTTCCCGTTGATCGTAAGACTGATCCTGTTTGTCACTTGGATTGGCTCACTAAAAATATCATGGAAATTGGTACCTTAAGAAAGTATGTATCAAAGGATCTCATTTTTCATATTGAGAAATATACTCTAATCAAGGATGCTTGGCAAAATTTTCAAGACTTGTATGGTCAAGTTGATGAGATTAGGGGATATCAGATTAATAGTGATCCCACCATGTTAGATCCAAATAACTTTGATACTATACAATATTATGTCACTAAGGCAAAAGAGTTGAGGGCACAACTCAAGGATTGTGGCATTGATAAGAAGGATACTCAATTGATCTTCAACTTGATGGGCAAGCTTCCACAAGAATATGCAACATTTGTTTCTAGTTTCCAAACCCATAGGATGACAATGGGTTCAAGCTACACAATGCCTACATTTGATGCTTTTGCTAAAATGTTGATGATGGAACAAACTAAGTTGATAAGCATGGGCATTATTAAGACTTCTAAGTCTCAAGCATTAGTGGCAAATAAAGGGAACAAAGGAAATCAAGGAAAGGACAACTCCAACAAGAAGAAATAGCAATCAAAGCCTAAGGACAAAGCACCATCTTCTCCACAGCGAGGAGATTCATCCTCTTCCAAGAGAGACAATTCACCAAAGAGGGAGAGACCTACTTGTGCCTATTGTAAAAAGTTTGGTCATGAGGAACATCGTTGCCATTCTAAGAAGATTGATGAGCTCACACATATCCTCAAAAAGTATAACATTGATTTGACTAATGTCTACAAGAAGGATGATTCATTAACTTCTACTTCCTCACAATCAAAAGGAAAAGGGCAAGAATTCATGGCTTCTACAAGTGGGAAGACTCACTCTTTTGGGACAAGAAAAGGAAAATCTCTTTGTGCTACTACAAGTTATGATTCAGGGAGATGGCTTCTAGATTCAAGGGCTTCTCATCATATGGCATCTTCGTAGTCTATGTTTTCTACATTTGAGCCTTGCACCATGCCACAAATTTTGATGGGCAATCATACAACATGGATGTTATTGGGAAATGAACTATTTCCATTGGGGATAACTCCTTCAATGATGTGTTGTGTGTACCCCATTTGACAAACAATCTCCTTTCCATCTATCAAATCACACATGGCGCAACTAAGAGAATTATGGAGTTCACACCTGAGTCAATTTTCATTAGAGACTTGGAGACTAGAGCAATCATTGCAACTAGGGTGGTTGATCATGCATCTCGGTTATATTCCTTTTTAGATTTTGTTGATGATAATGATTTCACATATGATGATTCTACACATGATGATCACACTTCTTGTGATGATTCATATTTTGAGGAGAAATTTGGGTACTTGAACTTGGGGATTCTAACATGTGACCCCATTCTTGAGAATTGTGTTTCATCTCCTCCTATTGATATCACATCACCTATTGCACCCAATGAAGTAGATAGTGTGACACTTTTGCCTTCTTGTGATTCAGTGGAGCAGGATATTCCATGTCTTCCAGCTTCAGTTTCATGGGATGAGTACTTGGCAGACATTGCAGGTTTGTTTGTGGAGTCCTACATTGCAGATTTAGGAGACATCATTGATGATATTCATCTTCTCTTTGATGAAGATGATCCTTCTTTGATTGTTGCGAGGGAACACTCTGACCCTCTTGTTCATTCTCTACATGATCATTTTTTTGAGGTTGATATGATTGTGGATACTTATGTATAGCAGTTAGAGGAGGTCTCTTTATGTTTAGAGGAGACATGTGATTCTTTGGGACTTGTTCTACTTTCTTCTCCACTAGATCTTGGAGTGCCTTTTTCAGTAGTGTGAAGTAGATTACCACCTTTAGAGGGGGTATCTTTCAACATCGACATGGGGACACTTGAGCAATTTTCAGAGATTCCATTCATCATGATTTTTTTTCATTCATCTTCCCTTAATGATTGGGGAGACTTCATGGATACACCTTTGGTTTTGTTTCTTCCTAAGGGGAGGAATGTTGTTCGATGTTTGTGGAGAAGTTTCTTCATTTATTCTCGAGCTTCTATCATTGGTATAGATTCTATATTGAGGGGGGGATACCTATCTTCTCTTCTTCTCTCATATGGGGGGGACTTTTTCTTTACATGGGATTTTTTTTCCCCACATACTTATATGAGAGTTCTCTTGTATAGCTTTCATCTCTCTTTTGGGGGAGGGTTTTTTCCCATTTGGTTTTTCTCTCAGTCCCCGCTTTGTGAGATATTTCATTGCATTAGTTTGCATTTTTATTTTCATTTGTACATGTGTACCTAACATGGTCTTGTAGCTGAGACCCATCATGCATTGCTTAGTTGCATTGTAGACTTAAGTGCATTCCCCTAAGTTGCACTTAAGAAGGGGTGTTGGTGTATTTGTACCACATTGGGATAGTGTGTGTAGGAGAATTTCCACCTTTTATGGTGTGATCTTTTTACTACTCTATCATATCCACCTATTGTGCAATGATAATTCCACCTTCGGTGGGTGATCCACCTCATGTGGAATATTTATTATTTCTCCTACCTACCAGACCTATTTCCTACCTACCCTTGTTTCTTATCGAGGCACATGCCATGTTTGTGTGCTCACATATCCATATTGCCTTGCCTATATATGGAGGCTCATATTCAATGTATGTAACAACTATTGATCTATTGATGAGAATACAATTTATTCTTGTCCTATATTTTGTGCTTTCCATTGCCTCTAGATCTTGGCAAAATCTCACAGTAAGGCCTTATCTTTTAGGGTTCTTGTAAACAATTTTGCAAGCAATTGTTGATCATGAGCAAAATTAGTACACAAGGTTTGAAATGTTTTGACATGCGTAAGAGGATCACCTTTTCCATTATAGAGTTCCAATGGAGGGATCTCAACATTTTTAGTTGGCATGGCTTTAACAATATCAAGAGAAAGTGGGCTCGCAATATTAAAGGTGGGCACACTAAACTTGGATTGACCCATAGAAGCAATTTTTTGTTGTAAGGAAGACATAGTTTGAGCAAGATTGTTAATTGTCATCTTGGTAGAAGAATTGATGTTAGACATAGGTGATTGAGAAGGTGGTGTGATGTTAGTGAAAGAAGGCATGGAATGACATTTTTCCCCCATGACCTATGGTTGTAGGAATGACATTTTGAGTTGAAGTAGCCATGATGTTGGATGTGAAATTAGGAATACTAGTCATATGATTAGTCAAAGGAATAGAGGAATTGACTTGTGTTGAAGGTTGTGAATAACCTAGGGTTTCAGCACAACTCTTCATAGGCATGACATTAGAATCAACAATATGTGCAATGCCACACAATATATCAATTCTATTCTTATCACTTTGAAGCATGCGCTCAAGACCTTCAATTAATGGAAGAGCTTCACTATTAGGGTATTCGTGGGACATCCATTGTTGAAAGCTGTCAAATTGATTGTCCAATGTAGAAAGTTGATCTAAAGAAACCCTAGTTAAAGCTTCTTCTTCATCATGGGATTCATCAATGGGGTGAATAGGCACATGATTAGGATGGGAAGAATTAGCATGATCCTCATTAAAGAAGTCACTTAAATTAGGCTCCATCTCCTCAGTAATTAAACCTTGGGATGCCTTAATTATAACGCTTCATCTAACAAGGATAGTATAGGTAGGACTAATAGTGGTAAAACTCATGCACTAGAGGGAAAATTTGAATTTTGAATTGTGAAACAAAGCTTACAAAATTGAGTATTGCAAAATTCAAGAAAATAATGATTATACAATTTGAACTTTGTTGGAGAAAGGGAATGACACAATTTCTAAAAATGAAAAGAAATTGGAATTTTAAATTTAGGGCCAAGGGAAGACCACTTAATTTTAAAATTAAAATTCTTTTTTTTTTAAACAAAAATCAGGGCAGACTATAATTAACCTCTTAATTTCAAAAAAAATCTTGAAAGTTGAAATGTTGAATTTTGAAGGTATTTCCAATTCTAGAGGGATAAAAAATCAATAAAATTAGCCAATCTTCTAGATTTAGGCTATTAAATATAGTCATAACAGTCTCCCAAATTTTGGGAAAAAAGTCGAGGACCGTGGTGGGAGCGCACATGGTCTGACCAACTTTTTTCAAAATTTTCAGGGATGGATATTATGATGATTTTAAAGCTAACCCAAAAAAATTGGTGAATTTTATGATCTCTAGATGGGCGAAATGAAGGCACAAATGTCAAAATAGGACCCTATTAGGGTTTTGAAGAAACAGAAGAATTGAAGTGCAATTTTGAAAAGGGTCAAACCTAATGGATAGGGACACCTTGGAAAATGTTTATAAATCTGAATGTAGATGAAATTGATTTGAAATTCACACAAAATCCAATTAATTTTAAAAATTAGAGTTTGATGACCTAACCACTTAATTTTAAAATTTGAATTTTGGAAAAAAAGGAGGGAATTGAAAATTTGAATTGTAGGATTGAAGACAAATCTAAGAACAATCAGAAATTTGAAAATAAAATGGAAATCCAATTTTTGCACAAGTTCAAGATGATTTTTGAAAATTAGGGTTTTAACAAGTAACCTCTTACTTTTGTAAATTGAATAAGACAATGAGGAAATTGAATTTGACAAACAAAGCAATTTTCAGATCTAAGATAACCACAAGCAATCTTTTACAAATCACAAGTTCAATTTTAATTTTAAAAACTAGGGTTTTAGATGATTTAACCACTAAGTTTGCATAAATTTGAAACTTGTAAATGAAAATTATGCAATTTTGTTCAAAGGAAAGTATGCAAGATGTCGGGTTCACCAAAATGTAATGGTGGGAAAATGATGAGTGATGGATCAAGAGGAAAACTACCCTTTCCCTCAAAGAGAGATGAGAGTTTCACTATTGATTGACCTTCAAGCACTTTTCACCATTACATTAGGAAGAAGGAGATGAGATAATTCACTAGATTCAATCTCCACACAAAGATGATAGATTGAATTCTGAATGAATTGAGAATGTTAGGATGATCCCCTTTTTCCTTGTTTGAAATGGAAAGGAATTTAATTGACTTATGTAGTGTAAAAGTGACAAAGAACTGATAATAACTTGAGATCAGAATATGAGATGAAGTTGTGCACCTGGATCTATTAGTAAAATGTCAAGATGAAGTCGCCCTATGAATTTGACAAAAAAATGCCTAGATTGTGGCGAAAATGTACATGGTCCTCCAAAAAATCCACGAAACAAAAAGAGTTTTTATGCCTCTACAAATGGAGCACGAATCCAAAAGTATAGTTGTGCACCTACAACCTATACAGAGAAAAGAGAGGGAAATGTGTTGGGATTGGGGGTTTGCCTTGAGGTCAAACCCCAGTTTTGGAATTAACCAATTAATGAAAGAAAGTACTTGCAAGTAGATGTAAATGAAAGCCTAAATTGCAAATCACCTCAAGGGAGGTTTTAGTAGCCATGTTGATAGAAATGCTTGTGTGGAATTATATGTTGGAATCAATATCCTCTTCAATGGTTGAATCCTTGACTTGAATGCAACACCTAGCCTTGAAGGGAGACTTAATGCTTGAATGCTTGATCACTTGTGCAACTTGAATATCTCCAACTTCGACCTCTCCAACTTATCCAACTTCTACTTATGCAAATGAGAGGATGAATGCCCCTTAAATACATGTTAGTGGATTTGAATTTCATCACGGGCCGACATCGAGGGAGTTTCTTGCCTGAGGCACAACCAACATTGCAATTGTAGGAGGGGTCTTACCCCAAAGTAGGGTAGGGATAGGGGCACAACGCCCCTATCCTAGGAGGAAAAGGGAACCACACCCCTATCCAAGGGGGGACAATGGCGCCATGCCCCTATCCTACTCCTTTCTCTAGGGCAGAATGTGGACAGGATGGTGCGGAGGCCAAGGGAGAAGCTATTTTCGCAAGCTGAGCAATCTCCGATCTCCGATCAGGCTAGAGGATTCAAATTCACATGCGTGAGGACCCTAATGTAGTCAAAAATTGCTAGGGTCACAATTTTATGACACTACAACTACTATGAAATCTTGGAGATTTCACAAGATTGATATTCTACTTTTCCATATGGCTTATTACTATAAACAGTGATGCATGGAAACCTTACTATTTTCTCATAAAGATGTTTTAATGATATTGGCCATATGTGTTGCTTTTAATCATTTACTGCTCTGCTCATCCTTTCAACGTGTCTTCATGCGCTTACTATCATTCCTAGAATTGCACCATTAAAGGTGTCTGGCTGCAATAAAAGTATGATGAGATGTATTCTTTTGATTAAAGTGTCAAGGTTTTGTTTTGGCACATTATGGTTATCAAAGCATTATGATTTCTCTGGATAACCGTATGTGCTAAAACAAAATCTTGACACCTTTTTGGGACACTACTAATATGAAACATTGATATGCATCTCTATCCTTTCTGCTATGAGATATTTAAATAAGTTAAGCTCAACCCTTATGGGAGCCAAATTTTACATCACTCATGTTAAATTGATAAACAACCATGTTACTTTCCTATATCTGCACATGAACCAAACAAGTTAGAAAAAAATAGTGCATTATCTGATTTCTTGCTGATGATTTGATTTGGCACATGTCTCCTGGACCTACATGATATACTAGTTGTTATGATGCATATGAGGAATATATTATGTGTTTGTAGGTGCATATACATATAAAGAATTATGACTTTTCATTTCTCTAACAACATTGTTTTTCTCAAATGCGGGTACTCAGGGGCAATAGGGAAGCAACAATTAGATGCAAGCTGGGTGACAACAAAGTCAAGTCAGAGAGGACTCGTTATTCAGGCAATGACGAGTCACCCTTCTTTTTATGCATTTACATTTATGTTTTTTTGCATTTGCAAATATATAGTATGTTCTTCATTTGCACCATGCCAGTTAGTCTCAGGGCTTGTGTGAGACATTGCACATTCATATTAATAAAGATTACTTTCTTATAAAATTTGTGTTCTCTCTCTATTTCATATGCATCTACATGATGAGAAATGATAATGTAATCCTTCTATTCTTTCTTTTAAAATTTCATGAATGCAATTCAACAGAACAAAAATGAACCTTTTTTTTATAAAAAACAAATGCTCTACTTGATTGAGCTTGTTAGCAAAAATATGTAACAACTATGCAGTATAGTAGCAAGTTTCTTGATTCTTGATAGGAGGACACATGGTTTACCAGTTGGTTGGGGTTGATTTATACATGACATGATTGTGCACAAACACATGTTCGCATGGGGTCCTTGTCTACTTGCCACTTTGTACCATCAGATACATGACATTGTGTATCTTAGACATGGATATATTGGATGTGGGGTTATATTGATCCAAGTTTGGATATGGGAGCATATTGCTATTGCTTGATCGATTGTACATATAGATCTTTAGGATGAGTAGCCATACGCATACAAATATACAAAAGGGACTAGGCATGGGGTGTAGGGAATACCCTATATTGGAGGCATTAGTTGGATATATTGTAATACTTTACTTGGAGGCCTTACCTTAGTTGCCTCAGTTGGGCCGATGATGCGTAACACTTGCCATATTGTCGACAACAGAGATATTTGATTGGTCGTGATGTTGGTCACTTTAGGATCATTGACATTCATCTTCTAGGTCATGTACTTTGGTAGTTTAGAGAGATAGAGGGAATTCCTGATGTGACAACCTATTTTTCTTGTATATATTGGGAGGTTGGCGAATGGAGAGCGTGTGTTCAACTACATATTGCGATTGCTAAGGTGGATGCACTTCTTCCTATGTAGTGGGGTTGGGGAGTTGGATTGGTAGATCCAAGGACTATGCCTCAGTATGATGGTTGGTGGTTTCCACGCAGACCTATTCCTTTAACAGATCCTATGTTTCCTATCTCACCACTGTAGATTTGACACCAAAGGTCGCAAGGAGGGAGGAGGAGAGGAGGATGAGATAGAGGAGGAGGATGAGTATGTAGACATTGGTGGAGACATCAGGTCTAGTAGCAATGATGATGGTTCATCTTATGGATCATCTAACAGTGAGGGAGATGAGGAGGAGAGATCACATGATAATGACATGCTTGAGCTAGAGGATGCTCCTGCTATAGAAATAGGTGCATAGGGAGGGGATGATGATGATGATCCATAGGTTTTGACAGCGCGTACTCAGAGTATAGAGGATGCCTTGGCGAGGGAGAGGCAGGGGAGATAGGATGATAGAACCTTGTTTCAATGAGAGTATGTTGTCATTGTGAATGAGGGAGACTAGGCCATAGCCAAGTGAGATGATGCACGTCAATGTGCACAGCTAGTTCGAGATGCATATGATCAACGGTTTTCTCCAGAAATAGATATATGGACACAGTCTGATAGACTTTATTATGATACTCAGGAGGCTTTATACTTTAGACATCTCTATCATAGTGTAGTTTCTGAGGGACAAAGAACTCCTAGTTTTAGCAAGTTCAAAAGTCAGTCAGGCTCTAGCAGGTCTACATTGTGGACGACCAGCAGTGGGGGTGTTATGGGTCCACCTTGGGCATTGTCATGACATCCTAGAGAAGGATCCAGTAGGTAGGATTCTCTTGGTGATAGAGGCAATGTCAGTTGACACTATATTACTTGAGCCATTGAGCCTTTATTGTACATTATGACACATTATCATTTTTTGAGTTATATGATATGCAATTTTAGCGACAATCTATATGCTTGTGTTCTATTGATGATGCATGTTTCTATTATACAATCTATATAATTTTACTTGTGCTTTCTATGTCATGCATGATTCTATGTAATGATCTTATATGATGTTTATATGATTCTATGTGAATCCAATGTTATGTGATTAAATGCAATGCAATTTAAGTGTATGTGACTATCTTTAATGATTGAATGCAACTATAAAAAAGTGGTTAAAAAGATAACACACCTAAATGAAATGCAACTAATATGATAATTCAACTAAAAGGAATTACATGATAATTAACTAAATGAATGTAATGAAATGAATGATCTAAATGAATGGTATTAAATGAATCAACTATATGAATGAGATTAATGTTTTTGTTTCAAATGTGCCAAAATATTGTTTTATCCTTTTGACTTAGTTAAAGTAGAAGAAATGTTAGTAGGATGAAAGAATTGATGAGAGATAGAGGATGTTAAATGATGAAAGTCAATCCACAAGAAATGATGATCTTCATTGAGCACAATCAACATAATGAGATTAGAAAAATGAAATGATATGATATGATTGATGATTAATGATCTTCTTGTCTTTATTCATAGTGCAACACGTTTTCATCACTGAGCCTTATTATGTAACAATGAAGTTGCCTACATCAGGAATAGGGAACCAAGATGTAAAGATATTTCATTGCAAGAAACAAACACTCAACAGACAAGGAGTGAACCCTCCATGCTAGGAATTACTCTAGGGTTCGAGGTGTGTGTGGCATTCACAAGTTGAGTGTTCTTATCATAGACAACCACTAGAGCTATTGCCCCAGAACTTCATTGGTTCACACCACAAACAACAAACAAAGAAAATGATCATGCCCATCATAGCTCCTGTAGTCACCTCTGGACATCGTTAAGTAGCATAGAAACATGATCTTCGCCAATTGATAAAAGATAAAAACCAAATTAGACAAAACTCAACAGCTTAACTGATTGTCCCTTTGC
The DNA here is from genome assembly GCF_030272615.1 of Cryptomeria japonica. NCBI lineage: Eukaryota > Viridiplantae > Streptophyta > Pinopsida > Cupressales > Cupressaceae > Cryptomeria > Cryptomeria japonica. Next base: position 294,472,317 of record NC_081409.1, on the reverse strand, counting down.
TTTGATTTGCTTCATTTATGGTTGATAATGTCTAATCTCATAAAGTTGCGAACCCCATTTAAGATTGACCTGTCTGGTTTCAAGTGTATCTTCTTCTATTTAAGACAAGATAAAGATCACACTGACATGGATAGTTTAACGATTGATAAGACTTGATCAACTTGGTTGCAGATATGTGATAAGATAGTTATATCTTTGTTTGACTTCGTGCAAAGTGTTTGTTGGATATTTGCTAGGGTGTTTGATTCTCACGAGACATTTTATTGCTAGTTTTTTGTTTGATTTTCTGATGTTTTTGGATTTTGTGGATCATTTTTGTAAGGAAAGCAGTGCGCGGAAAACACTCTCCCAATGTCAATTATAAGGGGATTTGCAAGAAAGGAAGTATTTTAATTTTAGTTTGCAATACATTAAGATAAACACAGACAGAAGATTAAGATTAACTAGACAGAATATCACTAGAGAAAGGAATCAGATATACGTGGGAAAACCCTTACGGGTAAAAAACCCACCACCAAAAAGAGATCCCTTTATTCAGTAAACAACATGGCTACAATAAAGTACTCAGATCCTCTTTTATGGACTCTGTTCTCACAACATGCAGACACCTCTACTCAGCTAGGCTTCTACAACTTCCTTCTTTACTCTTTGGCTACTACCATAGTATTTATGCACACTCATCTACTCATCGGTTACATCTTTCATAACCACCATCTACCAAACCAAACAACCTTGGAGCATAAACATTGAGTAACACCCTATCCATTCATGAACTCATGGGACACATATTATCTCACACTCATTTGGAAGTCAAGTCGGTTCACATTCAAATACACTGATAGAAACATTCCAAGTGTCCGCCTACTAGTCTTCGGTCTAGGAGACATCAACCCAATCGCTGAAGGTGACCTCATCGGGCATTGGTATAGCAAACAACCATTTCTTCCAATCATCCAATCTTCCTTGATCTATTTCTGTGCTCCGCCACGTGGCATCCCCTGATTGGTTTCGAGTCCCTACTTTGACATCTTAGCATGGCCTCACTATCTGTCCAAAATTATTCTTTGTCGCTGGGTTGCGATGGAAAGTCTCACGAGCAATTTCCCATCGCGACCTAGCGACCACCATTGGACCTTCTGCGGTCACCATCTGATCATTTTGATCTGCTCAGCCTTTAATTTTCCTAAGCCGCTCACCTGTCAGGTCCCACCACTTGGTCGCCATGTCGCGAGGGATATTCCAACGAGCAGTTTCTGATGGGGTTTCTCCTAGCTTGCTCACACTGCACCTAGTTGGTGTTGCTCAATTCCACCAGCTCTCCAAGCTTGGATATACTCTAAGACCTCCAAGTTCTTCTGAATCTCTTCTAGGGAAATGATACACCTAGCCCCAAGTGATTTAGGTGGTTTTGGTTTCTCAACCCACCGTACAATTCCCTAACCCCAAAATGAGAGTTTTGAAGGGTTTCTAGGCCTTCTAACCGGTAGTGACTAGTCAAGTTTGGAAAATGAGCATCAAATGGTCTTGTCAAGGCTTCCCCTTGCATAGAAAACTTTGTATGAGCTTTATGGACCCCTCCAAAAGGTTTGTTTGTGGTCTTGCATCCACCTCTACACTTTACACTCCAAATTCACCCTGTCTCCTCTAGTCGGGTTGCTCCTGGACTCGCCTAGAACAAGGTGACAGTCATATGAAACTTAATCTCCAACACTTGTCCCTACATATCTACACTATAAAAGTGGTTTCCTTCCATGTCCCAACAGACCATGATGGTAGCACTGAGGGAATTCATGGGGCAACTATTTTACACAAAAGAGCTATTTACAAGCCAAAACTGGCTATTTGCAAACAAATCCAAGAAAACACCAACACACACTACCCAGAAAGCTTGAAATGAATTAAAAGACTCTAAAATACACTAAAGAAACTCAATCCATTAGTATTCACAATATGAGCAAAATAAGCCAAAATGATGACAAACAGTCTGAAAATGAGTAGTTTCAGATTGTTGATCTCATAAAAACAAAACTCCTACCTTGGTAACCATGCAAGAGAAGGTTATTATAATCTTCCCCACATGTGGAGGCATTCTAGGGTGTTGGGCTATCCCTAACTCCATCGCTAAGCATTTTAGGACAAAAATTGTCATGACAACTTTCAAAAGTTGTCATGACAACTTTTTGCAACTTTGCACTTTTTGCACGTTTTGCCTTTTCAACCTATGAAACCTATTGTAAGTCATTACTCATGAATTTTAAGGAATTTCTAAGACTATTTTAACCCTCCCTAATGCTTATACCAATTTTTGACACTTTTGACCATCAAGAAGGTCAATTTCCTACTCAAACCACTACCTATGCACAAAGTGCAAACCTAAGAAGAACTAACTCAATCTAGGCCTACATTTTACTCACTACACTCACTCTTGGACCCTCCTAGAGTCCTTATTAAATACCTAACTTGGCTAAGTTCAGTACAAGCCAAAATTGAGAAAAACCTATAAGCCTAAGTCCTAGGTGCTCCTGCACCAGTTTCCCATCGTGACCTAGCGATCACCGTTGGATCAACCTTGATCGCCTTCTGATCATCTTGGACTTACTCACTAGTTAACTTCACTTGAGTTCTCTCTTGTTGGGACCCATCACTTAGTTGCCATGTCGCGAGGGAGATTCCAACGAGAAGTTTCCCATCACGGTATAACAATAGTAGTTGGATCTTTTCGCCCGACCCTCAGATCTAATCAACTTGCTCACCTGATAGCCGATCACAAGAAGAGGATTCCACCAGTCCATTTGCAAGAGTCAAACTGACAACTGTTCTAATGAGATAGGTTACTTTGATCAGCCCGAACACTGGTTAGGGTAATTCAAGTTATATTTCCAACAATCTCCCACTTGCCAAGCAATTCACTGGACCTGTCTACCATGCTGAACACATACCGATTACACTGATAACCATGGACTCTAAAACCCATCAATGTTGATATACCACTCGATCAAAAAAAAAAATTTAATATGTGCACCAATGCAGATTAGTCTCATCATTCATGAACACTTCCATCTTCTACCATGCCATTGTAATAGGACATACATAGAAGCTATCCACTGAGAAAATTTCAACTCTATCTCTTGAGCACACAAAACTCATGATCCAAAAACTAACCGAATGTACCAACATTTGTCACAAATATAGCTAGAATAGCTCCCATAGAAAGTGCTAGCACATCCAAGTACACATACCCTTAAGATATACCAAACTGGATTTTAGAACATTAACATGTACAACCTGTTACTCAAGCTTCACGTGCAATATACACCAAAAAGATTCCACTACACAGGTAATGTCAAAGTTGAAAAATAATCATTTACAACATCACATAGAAGTGAATAAATCTTTGTACCAAGAGCTTTCCCAACACTATTGCAAACATGTCTTCACAACACCCTGTATCATGCCCTTCTATAACCACCTCTTAAATGTCAATTGTAATATAACAGACGAATGCATCTCAGTTGGACCTATTAAACATTCCAACACATACATCTCTAGCCACAAGAGAAAGATAGAATCATCTACTATTTCTGTTGTGCCTGTGAAGTGTGATACCTGCAACTACAACACAAAACACTCAATAGATCATTACAAGCATGGTTAATGGATTTAAAGCAAAGAAATATAAAACCATAGCGAAGTGATCTATCGCCTCCTAGTAAATGTGATTATGAATTTTGCTCTTAGATCTGGTTAGGCAAATTCTACTAACTTGACTACACTTAGATGAAGGATTTAAATGATAAATGATGCATTTAAGCTAGCAATGATAATGATTAAGCTAGAAAATATGCTAAAATGATGCAATTAAGCTACGATAACAATGCTCAAATGATAAACTAAGATTGCATATGCCTATAGTAACAATGCTTGAAATGCAAATGAGATGGGATGATTATTGCTCCAAAATGGGGTCTATTTATAGGATTTCCAAGGCTAGGGGTGAGGTGGCAGGAATCAACAGTCAAGATTAAGTCTGAAGATATCAATGGTGAAATTGGAGGAGGTTAGCAAAGAGGTTGGATGAAAGGGAACATTTGTCATCTCTATGGTGACAAGTGTCAAGAGGCTTCTAGAAGAGGTTGGGTGAAAGGGAACATTTGTCAACTCTATGGTGACAAGTGTCAAGAGGCTTCCAAGAGAGGGGACATGTGGCCATGTGTCTCAAGGGGAGAGTATCCACACCATAGGAGGTTAGGATGTGCAAGCTAAGGGAGGTTTAATTAAACCCAGGGTTAGATGGAATGGGTTAGGTTTAGAAGGGGTTAGGTTAGGTGGTTAGAAGTTAGGAGGCATGTGGGTAATTTGAATTTAGAAATTCAAATAATAGGAAAAGACTAATTAATTCTCAACAACTCATAAATTGATTTGTTTTAATTAATTAGGAGATTAGAAGCAATGATTTTGATGGAGAAGAATTAATTAATCAAAGGGGATTATTGAAATGAACCTATTAAATAAATCCTTAGATTTATTAATAAGTAGATGAAAAGGGATAATTTAATCAAATTGTTGATGAATTCAGTTAAATTGGGGAGGAGATTAATTAAATAATTGCTTATTCAATTAATTATCTTCAGACCATTTTTAGGTGTATACATTTTGCCCCTCTTTGAAGCGAGGTGTGATGACATTTTGATTAAAAGAATAATCTCATTTTGATGATGATATCAGTTCGATAGGATTCCCTAGCTCTTGATTGCTAAATTGTGGTATGATGATGCCCCCTCAGTAGATCAATTGAGGTAATTGATTCTTGGAGTTTTGTGACTTTTGCGAAATTGATATCCCGATTAGAAATGATTTTATTTCTACAACTGTGGTTGATGAAAATGCGAGTTCTACAATCATGGTAATATGGTTCTTGATTATTGATAAACCTTGATTGGTTAGATTGATAAGATTGAGATTCAGTCTGGTTTCAGGAATGATACCTCCTTTATAAGACAAAGATGATCGAAGCATATGGTTCCAAGAAAGATATATCCTATATAAGACATGATCAAAACATCTAGTTTCAAGAAAGATACATCTTGTATAAGACATGATAGAATTGATAAGGTTGATTAGATAAAGAATTGACAGTTTGTTGATATCAAGTTGCAGAAAAATTCGGATATGTTGATGTTGAGTTTGTTGAGAGGGATAACATAAGATTTTCGCTAGGTCACCAATATCTGGAGAGATATGAGTCATTAATCTAATTGTGTATACACTTGTGATGATACCTTGATGATTCCTACGATAGATTTAACCTTGGGTAAAAGAAGCATGTGAGATTCCATGCAAGAATGAAATGCAAGCTAAAATGCAAATGCAAAGCTATGACCGGACCAGTCACTGGATTATTGCATTTTGTCATCATTGAGATTTTGAAATGTGGGAAGTGAGTGAAAACATCGATGGTATAATTAAACCATGATGACCTGAGCACTATTTTCTTGGATTTTGATATAGCAAGTTAGCACAAGCATCGAGGTATAATTGAACCAAGATGACTTGAGTGTTGCTTGTGTAAAACAAGAAGTATTAATCATTTTAATACACAAATCAGAAATGTCTTCAATGATACTCTGATGATCATGTCTCGAGACAAATTTGCACATATTAATGATTAATTTTTAGATAGCAGACAAGAAAAATATCATGTTCCTTCCTTGTTCCTCTAGTCAAAGACATCCCGGAGTCACTCACAAATCATGATAGCGAAAAGCAATATAGAAAAGTTGAACAATCATGTTAAAATCATTATCCAAAAGATATTATGCACTGAAAAGTTTGTGAATGTGCTTAGATTGACTTGTGATAGCTTGATAATTGATAGTTTGATTTCGTGTTCAACGTTGGATGTGTCTTAGTTTTTGCTTGATAAGTGTTGTCTAACTATTGTTCTACCTATTTGATTAAGCTCAAAATGATAAAGAGTTTTCCCCCAGCTAGTTGTAAATTTTTCCCTAAGCCTAGAAACAAAGTCGTTATGATATACTCAATGATCCAGACCATGACAAGAAGTCACCTGGGATGCCTGCGTATGTACAAAGGCTTTATTATGGATATGAACAACGCTGATGGAAAATGAATGAATGTAAGCAGAAAGATGCCTAAACTAATAGATGGAAGAGCTAGCAGACAGATAGCACCTATTGACTAGGTTTTAACTATCTGTTTTTATTGCACTTTTTCTCATATTTGATTTTTTTTTTAAAGTTTTTTTCTGCTTTTTCACTACTTTTTTTTTTTTTTTTTCTAGTTTTTCAGACATAAAACTTTTTCAGATGCATGCTATTGATAGGTTCCTTGAGTTGATCTCCATCCTATGTTAATAGCTGATATGCTCCTGATCCAAATACTACTATGACCATAAATGGACCTAACCAGTTTGGTTCAAACTTTCCTTTCTTTTCTCGATCTGCCTGGTTGCGTGGATTTTCTTTTAGTACTAGCTCTCTAACATGAAAGACTCGTGGTTTAACCTTGTGATTATAACTCTGACACATTCTTTGTTGATATAACTTTAAATGATCAAAGGCATTTTGTATTCTTTCATGGATCAATTCTAACTCTTGTAATCTAGATACTCGATGTTCTTCATCTGGGATGAGACCTTTTAATGATACTCGTAGAGAAGGCATCTCTACTTCTATTGGTAGTATTGCTTTCGATCCATAAACAAGAGAGAAAGGTGTGGCACCTGTTGGTGTGCAGATATTGGTATGGTAGGTCCATAGAGTAGGATTTAATTGAATATGCCAATCTCTTCCAGCATCGTTCATTGTCTTTTTGAGGATTTTTAGAATAGTTTTGTTGGATGCTTCTGCTTGCCCATTTCCCTATGGATAGTAGGGTGTGGAGAATCGGTGTTGGATCTTGAACTTTCCACATATCTCTTGTACATCCTAATTCTTGAATGGTCGCTCATTATCAGTGATAATAGTCATTGGTATTCCATAGCGACAAATGATGTAGTTCAAGATAAATGCAGCAATTTGTTTTCTTGTGATGTTTGTGAGAGGTACTGTCTCAATCCATTTTGTAAAATATTCTGTAGCTACAAGGATGAAATTATGACCATTAGATGAAGAAGGATTTATCTTTCCTACTAGATCAAGACCCCATTGAAAAAAAGGCCAAGATGTTTCTAAAGCATGAAGTTATTGTGCTGGTGTATGAATCAAATTCCCATGGATCTCACATTGTTTGCATGTTCTAGCTATTTGAAAAGAATCTCATTCCATAGTCGGCCAATAATAGCCCAAGCGCATGAGTTTTTTTGAAAGGGTAAGACCACTTGAATGAGTACCACAAATGTCGTTATGGACTTTGTGTAAGGCCTTCTCAGATTCTTCTTGTTTGAGACATCTTAAAAGAGTACCATCTAGACCTCGTTTAAACAAGGTATCTGCTACAAGAGTAAAATGGGAGGATTGGCGAATAAAGTTTCTCTTTTGGTTCTTCGATAAGTCAGGAGGTAGGGTGTTATATTTCAAGTATATGTAAGTTTGGCCATAGCGGGAGGAATCATGCCCAACAAGGTGATAGATGGTTTAGGAATCTGGACAATTATGAGCAGGGTAAAACAACTCTTCCACCAAGAATTCATAACGCTGTTGATTTTCCTGTGTTTGAAGGAGAGAAGCAATTGTAGCCATGTCATCTGCTACTTTGTTGTCATTTCTTGGAATCTGTTAGAAAGTTATTTCTATAAAGTATTTCTTGATATCATTAACCATCTTTTTATAAGGCATCGATTTTTCATCCTTTGTTTGATAATCGTCATTAATTTAATTAATGATGAGCTGAGAGTCTCCAAAGACTTGTAGTTGTGTAATGTTCCACTCTATAGCCATTTTGATATCTGTAACCAAAGATTCATATTCTATTGTATTGTTGGTGCATGAAAAGCTTAATTTGTATGCTTTTGGAATTGTATGACCTTGTGGTGTAATGAATAGAATACCTGCTCCTAATCCACACTATGTATATGAGCCATCAAAGTATGATTGCCATGTTTTTTTGGTGACTGTTAGGATATCAGCATCAGGAAACTCAATCTGTAAAGGATGATCATCTTGAAGTGGTGTCTCTGCTAGTGGGTTTGCAATGACTTGTGCTTTGATAGATTTTCTATCAACATATTCAATATCAAACTCACTTAGGATCATGATCCATTTTGCTAACCGTCCTGTCAATGTTGCCTTGCTGAGCAAATACTTCAATGGATCAATTTTAGCCATTAACTTGATGGAGTGAGATAGTAGATAGTGTCGTAATTTTTGAGAAGCAAAAACTATAGCCAAGCATGCTTTTTCTATTGGTGAATATTTGATCTTGTATCGTACTAGTGTTCTGCTGATGTAGTAGATAACTCATTCTTTTCCTTCATTATCCTGTTGTGCAAGCAAAACTCCTAATGATGCTTCGGTAGTTGATATATAGAGTAATAATGGTTTTCCTAGAATTGGTGACATTAGGATGGGTGGTTGCATGATATATGCCTTGATCTTGTTGAATGCTTCCTCACATTGATGGTCCCACTTGAAATTAACATGTTTGTGCAATAGATGAGTAAATGGTTGACATTTATCTGCTAGTTGAGCGACAAATCTTCTGATTGATTGGAGTCTTCCTTGTAGTGATCTTAGCTGACTGATATTCTTGGGAGATGCCATTTCATGATTGCTTTAACCTTCACTAGATCTACTTCAATACCTCTAGCTGAAATAATGTATCCCAATAGTTTTCCTGAAGTTACACAAAAGGCACATTTCTTAGGGTTTAACCATAGTTTGTATTGTTCTAACCGGTCAAAGATCTTTTCCAGTATCTCTATATGTTCTTCTCTATTGTATGATTTAGCCAAGATGTCATCCACATAGTCTTCCATGAATGTATGCATCGTGTCATGAAATATAGTTGTCATAGCTCTTTGATATGTAGCACCAACGTTCTTTAGTCCAAAAGGCATGACGTTCCAGCAGAAAGTACCCCATGGACATGTGAAAGCTATCTTTTCTTGATCTTTGGGTGCTATTTTGATCTGATTGTATTTGGAGAAACCATCCATTAGAGAAAACATGGAGTGTCCAACAGTTAAATCTACAATTATGTTGATGTTAGGCAAAGGAAAGTTGTCCTTTGGATATGCATTATTAAGATCTTTGAAGTCTGTGCATATTCTGATGATTTTATCTAGTTTGGAAACAAGAACGATGTTGGATAGCCATTAAGGATAAGCTACAGGTCTGATGAATCCGACATCCAATAATTTCTTTAGTTCTACCTTGACCAGAAGAGCAATATGAGGATGCATCTTTCGTAACTTGTGTTTAACTGGTTTGGCTCTTGGACTAACATTTAAGTGATGCATAATAAGCTTTGGATCTAACCCTAGCATTTCTGCATAGGACCAGGCAAAATTGATTTGCCGTTGTTTGAAGAATTCTATATATTGTTGCATTTCTTGCTCAGACAGAGAAGTTGCTGGATGAAGACTCTTTGGCTACTCTATTGTGCCAATGTTAATTACCTCTGTTGGTTCGATCAAAATGGATGACCTTTCTTGAAAGTGCTTAGGTAAAGTGTCAAAATCTCCCATCTTCCAGTGCCTCAAGGAGGTTTTCACTGTTAGATGCATCCTTTCTTTTTACTTTTCCTGATCTAATGTTGCTAAGAAATAGTTTTCAGCATTAGACCCGATATTGTTTTCTTTATTTTCAGTTTTGCGACTAGGAGATTTGGCACCCACTTGACTGGAAGATGCATTGCTGAAATTCCTGGTGAAAGTTGCTAGGGGTTCAATTGCGTTAAGATATACAAATATGGCATGGTCATTTGGAAAGGTATCAATGGCAGTATGTCATTCATTTTCCCAATCAATAAGCTCAAGATGAAGTAGAGGTAAGGGATCTTCAGGTTGGGATGTATCAAAGTTTTCAATATGTATGTCAATGTCTAGAATGGTACTCTAATTATAATGACCTCACACTAGGAGTTCCTGATTGTCATCAGTTAAGTCCAAGTTAGCCGAATGTGATTCTAATTCAAGTCAACTAGTTCCTGACATTTGTCTTGCATACATGTGAATTACATCGACTCCTACATCTTCTTCAAAGAAATTTTCTTCAGCTGATTCTTCAGAGTGATAGGAATCCCATTCCCATTCATTAGAATCTATATCACTTGCAGCCTGCAATCTACAGATTTGGTCATATAGCATTTCTTCTACTTTTCTAGCTATGTTTTTTCCTCTTTCATATTCAACCTCTTCCGGACTGAGATTGAGTTCTCTCAAGCTTGCTATGAGCTCGCCTGGATTAGTATTAGGTTCATGTTTGTTTTGATTGAGTTTTAATGTTGCTTGAGAGGTGCTTTTAGTTTGTTTCTCTTGTTGATTTGAAGCTTGCTTCTTTTCCCATTTCGTGTTTTCTTGTGCTTGTTTTTTAGCTGATGTTTCTTCCCTTTCAATTGCCAGTTGTTCTTGTCTATTTTTATATTCCTCTTGTTGTTGACTAAAAGATGCATTTTCTGGTAGAGTGACTTGTCCATACCCTAAGCCTGTTTTGTCAATAGTTTGCTGAGTATGAGGCTGAATAGGTTTTGAAATACCTTCTTTTCTTTTTCCTATAGGACTTGTTCCTATGTATCCCATTCTTTGAAGAATGTTAAATCCTTTTCCATATTTTTCTGTAGGTATTCTAACATTGTTGACCTTTTGTTGAACTTCTTCATATTTGTATAGCCACTATAGCACATCTTTGTCTTGTGTATCCTTTGATAAGGTTCCAACACTAATGAATGCTCCATCAAATATCGGAAGATGTTTCACAATTGGTTGTTGTTTAGAGTTTGATGGTTTTCCAAAGGATTTAGGAGAAAGTGGTATTTTGTGATATTGAATATTCTTCATTTCCTCGATCTCTTAGCTGCATTTGTTTTTCCATACATGATAAAATAGAAGCAAATAATTGGTCCTTGGATTGTGTTTTCGAAGATGTTGCCTCCCTATTATGAGGAACGATGACTTCTTGAATTGGTTTAAGATTAGTACAATACTGAAATGGATTTGAATCTGCTGAGATCATGGTTTCCTTCCCATTGTAGGGAAATTTTAAGCATTGATGATATGTAGATGGAATGACTTGTATGTCATGTATCCAGGGTCTTCCCAAGAGTATGTTATATGATAAATCTAAATCTAGAACTTAACATGCTGTGTCTTTCTGCAAAGGTCCCACTCTGATCGGTAACATCACAATTCCTTTAGAGGAACGTTCTTCTTCATCATAGGCTTTAATGGTGATCTTTTTCCAGGGATCAATTGCATCTTCTGAATATCCTAGAGCATGGACAAGACTCAAAGAGCATATGTTTAAGCCAACTCCTCCATCTATCAGGACATGTTTAACTCAAGTCTTATGAATGATGACTTCGATATGCAAGGGAGGATTATGGGGATGTTATAAGGACATGTCATCTTCGACAGTGAATGATAAGCAATGAGGGCTTGTGAGGTATCCCACCATGGTTTGGAATTGATCGATATCAAGATCTTTGGATACATTGGTATCGATTAATTCTCTTTCTAGAATCTCTTTGTGTGCAGGTGAAAGCTTTAAAAGTTCTAAGATGGATATTTGTTTGGGTGTTTTCTATAATTGCTCAACTAGACTGTATTGTTTTTCTGTAGTGGATGATGTATTTGTTGTAGGACCCAGAAAAACAACTTTGGCTATGCTTCTTGTGATAGCATGAGCATGTTCTTGATGTTAGGCCCAATATGGAAAGCTAATGTACTGAGAGGGGAGGGGTGAATCAGTACTTCAAAACTTTTCTTCAACAATAACTTTACCAGTTAAGCATAAATTGAATAGTGCAGTAACATAATATAATGCTAAAACAAATAAATAACAATCATACATGATTCACTCCATAACACATATATTTTGGTTATGCAAAAACTCTTGGTTAGAGAGAAAAACTGCAGTGGGGATGACACCCACAACTTCACTACTACAATAATAAAGGTTGCTCAGTTAGAGCTACATGTTTAGCTATTTCTGATATCTTACCCTATTAGGAGTATCAAGATCTATTAGATCTACCTTGCTAAAGGATTTTACAACACTTATTCTAAATGTTGCACCTGGTTAGAGGCTTTACAATTTATAGACTTAGTTAGAGTCTTTTACCTTGTTAGAGGTTTTTCTTACAACTCAAAATATTACAATTAAATCTTTACAAATTGTCTGCAACTTTACATCTGAAATGTTATAGCAGATTCTATGTGCTCAAAATGATATTACCTTGCTTATAGCATACCTCAGTAATCCATATATTAACTCGGTAAACCCTTATGTTTACTCTGTTCCTTGACTGTTCTCTGAAATCCTTTACGGTGACCTCTATGTTTCTCTGTCAGCTGTAATAGTCATAACACTATGATATCTCATGCTTTTCCTTTTTGTATATGTCTTGCTTCACACACACATGCACATATATACTTGCACATATTTCTAATCCTGAATTCATGCTGTATAAATAGATCTCTTATGTCAATGATCTAGTCCATGCTTCGATCTTACAAACATGATTTCTCGAATGAATAACCATGCAAAATATTTCATTGGTTAGATGACCTCAAAATCATACACAGTCTTTAAGTGCAATTTCCAATGTGATAACGGTTACTTGTTCCTCGATCTTTGTAACATGTTTCCCATATATGTCCAGGTTCAGTGAATCTGGTAACACGTTTCACTCAGTGTGTGTTCACTCAGTATATCATTCTTGCTGCTTAGTAGACATAGAGTGTTACTCGGTAGAGTGTTCGATGTATACTACGCTCTAAGACTACTTTCTTCTATAATCGACTGCACTGTGCTTACCGACTGTTCTGTGCTTACCAACTGAAAGATTCGGTAGTAGTAATCAACTAGAATATATAGAATAAATTTGAACATAAGACTAATGGCAATCTTAGTAAGTAGTCACAATCTCCCCTTTTGACATTAGTTGAGATGTTTGACAAAAACTACTTTCAAAGTTATAACTCAAAAATCTATATACTTGCAAAATTTGACTAAACTGACAATATATACATTTGTCAATGAAATAGTATATTTAGATACACTCCCCTTATCAATATACTGTTCATAACTCTGATTTTGCATGCTCGGTGATCAATGTTCTATGTGCTGCTCTTTTTGTTTGCTTACTGCTCTGTTCATTGCTCGGTATACTCCCCCTATATACTACACTCCCCCTATATACTTTGATACTATACTCCCCCTTTTTGACAAACATCAAAATTTAGTTACCATTTGGTGGAGGCAATTGGTTAAAAATGGATTTATACTTTGTCCTTGCTTCGGTGAGGGTGACAGAGAGTGCATCCTTGACACTGTCCATTAAAGAATTTTGTGCTTTAATGTCAACCAATAGAGAAATTAAGCCATCTAATGTGCTTCCCTCTTGTGTAGTAGATAGGTAAGTGGCTCAGTTGATCTATTCTTGAATGGAGGACAACTGTGGAATGAATAAGGTTTGAAGAGTCATAATGTCCATCCTTATTTTGTGCTCTTCATTCCTGAGTTCCAATTGTTGAGCCATGAGCTGTTGTAACTTTGTATAAAAATTCTGAACAAAATTGGGCTTGGTGGTCAACTTATTTGAGAGATCGGTGATCTCTTTCTCAATTGCTTCTATTTTATTTTTGATATCTGTAATGAATAAAGAGAATGTACAAATTTTCTAAAATAAATAAAGAATGTGCTTGAGTTGAGGGGACAACTCAACAATAAATTTGACAAGTTTAACTTTGCCAATAGCAATAGCTTTCTATACGTCTTCAATCATTTTTGCAGTGAGCTCTTTGTCCTTTAACTTGCTCAAATATTCAGATGCATCTACTCCAGATGTCTCTATCTAATTGAGGAGTTCATCCAGTTGAATATGGATGGCTGCATCTATTGACACTGTAGCTGCAGGTAGCATATCTGATAGTAGTGTCTTTACCTTCTGAAGTACTTTATTTTTCTTTTGTATGGCCATTTTTTTTTCTTGTTTGGCCTTTGCTTTGCATAGTTCACCAAATTCAATGAGTGCTTGCCCTTTTAATTTTGATATGTCTACATTGGGCAACACTATTGGTTTCGATATATCAACCTTGAAACTATGCTTTTTCATCTTCTTTTCTTTAGATTTGGTTGGTTGAACCAATACAATAGCTTGGGAGGCTTGTGGATCCTTGGTAGGTTTCTTGGTGGAGGCAACACTTTTGTCGATTTCTTTAGCCTTTGCTGAGTCCTTCGGTGGTTCGGTGCTCGGGGTCTCAGTTGCAACATTTTTAGTGTTAGGAGGATTCTGAGAGGTTTGTTTCCTGGTGGCCTGAGGAGTAGCTTATCCTTCTGTAGACTTGTGAACCTCTACACCTTGTTCAGTATCTTGAGGGGCCTCGGTTGCAGCAGAATGAGTGACCAGAGGATAAGGCTGAACTTGTTCCAAAACTGACTCACTGGATACCAGTTTTGCATAGGCATTGCCTTCTATCATTTCCTGTTCAGGTGCCTCGGTGTCCATGATGTCTTTATCAATTTGTATGGTGTCAGCAGGGTCTTGCTCGGTGACATCAACTATTTCTACTTCACCTTGCTCACCAACAGTCTTGATTCGAAAGATTTCCTGCCACTTTTCTTTTGTCTCATTTTCCACTTCAATATACAGACCATTCATCAGTTTTAAGGCTCTTTGTTTGATGAGGAGATTTGTGTGGTAGGTTGTCAGATGTTCTTTTATTTCAACTACCGACATGAATAGAAAGAGATGTAACATACTTCTTTCTCTAATCTGTTTCTTTGAGTCCATTGCATATTTCCACCTGTTATCAATATGCAAATATAATTCTTTTGGAAGAGAGTTAGATACTTCCAATGGGATCAATCAGAATTTTAGAAGTGTGCAGATGATAGCTTCTTCTATTTTTCTCTTTTCATCATCAAATCTGGTTTCATACTTAACATATTTGAATCCTCCAAATACACCATATTCTTTTAAGTTAGTACAGAAATTAGCAACACTATGTACATTTTCCTTTGTACTCTTAACAATCTGAAATTTGTTAGCACCTTTAGACTCTATGTCACTAGACTCTTTAGTCAAAATGAGTCTCCGAGT
Organism: Cryptomeria japonica; assembly: GCF_030272615.1. NCBI lineage: Eukaryota > Viridiplantae > Streptophyta > Pinopsida > Cupressales > Cupressaceae > Cryptomeria > Cryptomeria japonica. Next base: position 294,457,095 of record NC_081409.1, on the reverse strand, counting down.
AGATTTCTTATAGGTCTTTGTTACCTTAGGAACAACAGCAGTCTTTGGTTTCTTACTCGGTGACACTGCAGATGATCTTGTGTTTGGGCGCTTTATTGAGGGAGTCAGTGATGCCTTTGATGTGTCCTGTTTCTTCCTCTTCATAACTTTCCCTTTAGGCAACTCGGTGCTTAGTGTAATAGCAGCCTTTTGGGCTTCTGATTCCTCCTCGGTGATTACTAGTGTGCCCTTGATAGGTGTGGAGTAAGAACCTTCTCCAAATTTCTCTGATAGTGCCTTGATCATCTTTGTTGCTTTTCTTGTAGCTTTTGGTACTACAATGCTCATCTTTACTTTCTCTTTCACTTCTTCATATGTTCCATACCTCAGCTTGGTAGCATGCCTTGGTAGTGTAAGAAAGGCATCTATCTGCTATTGTGTGATGTCAAAGTCAATCTCATAACCCATAGGTGGCAAAGATTGAGTTCTTGGTTCCACAACATTCACATAGTAGTAGTCGGTGTCTACTTCAAAACATATGTCATCTTTGTATTTTTCTACTAGTTGGGGTGGAATTCTATACCTGTTATGCATCTTCTCTTGAAACTTGCTGAAATAATCATCCATAATATCATTGAAGTTGTCACCTAGACGTTTGATAAAGTCATTGATTTGATGGGTGACTAGTCGGTGTAGCTCCCAAACTACTTTACCGACTATTGGAAAGAATTTTTCAAAATAGAAAAACATGCATACTAACAGTGATCCAAACTTTAGTGTATTGGCTGAGTTGTTCTTCTTCAGCTTCCTGATGGTGTTCAAACTCTCAAACAGGTTTTTCAGCAATACTTCACAAAGTTCAATTTTCATTCCCTTTTTCACAATTTTGTATGCTAAGTTGACTGCTACATAGGGTACACTATTTTCCCTTGCCGACTGGAAGAAATAGTAACCTATCACTCTAATAGAAAACTTTAGCTCTGCATCAGTTACATTATTCAGTTTCAATCCTCTACAATTGGATTCCACTCCGGTTAAGGTGATCAATTCCTTTTGTGATATCATCTTCCGAGCTCGAGCATGATCATAAATAGGGTAACCAGTGATCAGATGAATGATTTCCTTGGTGATTTTGAATGGTTGCTCCTCTAACCACATGAAATCATCATGAACTCTGCTCAGAATAAACTTGACCCACTAGGGTTTGAAGACACGGGGATAGGTTAGGGCTTTAGTCAATCCCTTGATCTTAATGTGTTCATACTTGCTATCCAGTTTCCCATCGGTGCACAATTCATCATAGGTGTCTTTGATTTCAACATGACCTAGTTCTTCAACTTGACATTTGGTGAAGAATCTGACATCCTCAACTAGTAAAACTCTATCCAAGATGAGTGAAAATGCAGTTTTGTCATCTGGTTCTGATGCTACTTTGGGAGTTAGAGAGCATTTTAGTGAGGGCTTTTCAACTTTCTTAACAACAACGGGTTCTTGGATCTTTGGTGCCATTGTAGATTTCAGATAGAAATTATCAAAGTCCTTAGGGTTTGAAAACTTTCAAATGATAGATGCTTTTCCTCTTAACAAATATGAAACAGAAATCTTCAACAGATATGATCGGTAAACCAGCTTAAGAATGTGTTGAGATTGATGTAAATACCTTGAATTTCTCTTCAGAGGAGGTTAGATCACCTTGGAATCGCTTTGCTCTGCTCTCTTGAAAACTTGGTAAGTGAAAAATGACTGCGTAAATGCTTTAAGTACACAATATATCTTATCGAGCTTCGTGTAGGTTAGGTTAAAACATTAAATGCACTCGGTTCCACTAAACTTTCTTTCCTTTTTGTGCTTTAACCGAGTAACCAGATTTCCTTCATTTACCGACTAGACAGGCTTCCTGTAGTCACCAACTTGATAGGTTTTCTGTATAGTGCTTTCAAAAGACTTTGATAGAATTTCAAACTTACTAATACATCTTAGCTATGCAGATTTTGAATTGAGTACATAATAAAATAGGAACTGTTAAGATTTGACCTTTGAGAGAGTGCAGTCCCTTCATACCTTTACTGATTAATTTGGAATAGGTGCACTTAACTCATTAGGTAAAGTGCTTTCTTCATTTGACACAATTTCCTTCTTTTTCCAAATCATCTGTAATTTGCCTTTTATTTCTTCAGTGTCTCCTCTAGGTTGATCTCTGCAATCTCTAGCCAAGTGTCCAATTTTGTGACAATGAAAACATGTCATACTAGGATTTCTCCATGATCTTCGGTTGTTCATTCCAAACCTTATAAAGTAGTTGGCACTTATATGTCCATATCTTCCACAACATTCACACCATATCCTTGTATTGTAATCCCATGGTACTGCAGCATATGGTCGGTTAAGTTCTCTATGAGTTTGGTAGCTTCCATTATTTGCTTGGTGTGCAGACCACATATAGTTCTTTTGCTTAAATCAACACTTCTCGGTACTGTGTCCATATCTATTGCAGTTTTTAAAAAACCCTTTGAATTTTGCCTTTATAATTGCTAGCAGACTTTGTCCTACATTGGCTAAATGTGTGACCATATTTATTGCATTTGTAACAATAATTGTTGGACTTAGTGACATTCAGTTGCTTACCTTTTCTAATTTGGCACATGTTGGCAGTATGACCTTGATTTCCATAGTAGTTGCAAATAGGCTTCTTTCTTTTGATGTTCTTCTTGATTCCAGCTTGCTTTGATGATTCTCCTCTCTCAGTAGTATGAATTCCCTTCTCAGTAGAGTCTTTTCCTTTGTAACCAAGTCCTGCATCTTTGTTGGGTCTTCTTGTATTTAGCTGCTCATCCAACATATTTGTTGCTTCATAACTCTTCTTCAGTGTTTCTTTGGATTTCTTCTCTATTTCAAGTTCATCGGTCAACCTTGATACTTCAAGTTTCATGCTTGATTCTCATCATCTTTCAGATTTGCTTCATGATGTGCATAACCTAGTTGATCTGACAGATTTTGTTGAATCCAAGTCAATCTTATGATTTCATCATTCTTTTTAGATACTAATGCTTCAAGTTGTTGTTTCTCTCTTTGTAGATCTCTTACTTTATCCTCGGTTGTCCTCAATGCATCAAGATTTTTGGTCATCTGTGTGCTGAAATGCTCATGTTCTCTTTTCATTGCTTTTAGTTGATCAGTCAGTGCTTTGTTCTTTTCTTTCAACACTTCAATCATTTCTTCAGTCTCTTCAGACATACTGTTCTCAGATGATGTCTTAATTTGTTCCACTAACTCTTGAGAGTCCTGCAAATCATCAGATAACCTTCTTCTAACTTTCAGAGACTTTTGCATGTCTGCAATCACTTGATTAGCATGATCCAACTCTTCTTGCAGATATAAAATTTTATGAGATTGTTTATAGCCTTCCATTGATAAGATCTTTCTCTTTAGGCAGTTAAACCCTTTTCCAAGATTGAAGCTCTGATACCAATTGTTAGGCCCAATATGGAAAGCTAATGTACTGAGAGGGGAGGGGTGAATTAGTACATTAAAACTTTTCTTCAACAATAACTTTATTGTTAAGAATAAACTGAATAGTGCAGTAACATAATATAATGCTAAAACAAATAAATAACAATCATACATGATTCACTCCATAACACATATATTTTGGTTATGCAGAAACTCTTGGTTAGAGAGAAAAACTATGGTGGGGATGACACCCACAACTTCACTACTACAATAATAAAGGTTGCTCGGTTAGAGCTACATGTTTAGCTATTTATGATAGCTTACCCTATTAGGAGTATCAAGATCTATTAGATCTACCTTGCTGAAGGATTTTACAACACTTATTCTAAATGTTGCACCTGGTTAGAGGCTTTACAATTTATAGACTTAGTTAGAGTCTTTTACCTTTTTAGAGGTTTTTCTTACAACTCAAAATATTACAATCAAATCTTTACAAATTATCTACAACTTTACATCTAAAATGTTATAGAAGAATCTATGTGCTCAAAATTATATTACCTTGCTTATAGCATACCTCGGTAATCCATATATTAACTCGGTAAACCCTTCTATTTACTCTGTTCCTTGACTGTTCTCTAAAATCCTTTATGGTGACCTCTGTGTTTCTCTGTCAACTGTAACAGTCATAACACTATTTGATATCTCATGCTTTTCCTTTTTGTATATGTATTGCTTCACACACACATGCACATATATACTTGCACATATTTCTAATCTTGAATTCATGCTGTATAAATAGATCTCTTATGTCACTAATCTGGTCCATGCTTCGATCTTACAAACATGATTTCTCAAATGAATAACCATGCAAAATATTTCATTGGTTAGATGACCTCAAAATCATACACAATCTTTAAGTGCAATTTCAAATGTGATAATAGTTACTTGTTCCTCGATCTTTGTAACATGTTTCCCATATATGTCCAGGTTCAGTGAATCCGGTAGCATGTTTCACTCGGTGTGTGTTCACTTGGCATATCATTCTTGCTGCTCGGTAGACATAGAGTGTTAGTCAGTAGAGTGTTCGGCGTATACTACACTCTGAGACTACTTTCTTCTATAACCGACTGCACTATGCTTACCAACTGAAAGATTTGGTAGTAGTAATTGACTGGAATATATAGAATAACTTTGAACATAAGACTAATGGATATCTTAGTAAGTAGTAACACTTGATTTTGTTTTTCTTTATCTACAATAACATTTACCACATTGTCATATGTATTAGCGTAGTTTACCTTCGCTTTACCCTTACCATTATTTGTTGCTGATGATTCACCTTTCTCATAGTTTGAAGTGGAGTCTTAAAAGTTGTATGAGATTCATTTGTTGTATATCCATCCACAGATATTACTCCATTATCAATCAAATCTTGTATGACATGTTTCAACTTCTGACAATTATCTATGTGATGTCCCTTGTTTCGATGGAAATCACAATAATGGTTATCATTCCACCAAGGTTGTTTTATTTGAGGTTTGTAGTTCCTTTCTTTTGGCAAAGTAATCAATTTGTTTGCGAGAATTGTCTTTAATGCTGACTCGAGGGGTTCACCAATGTTTGTAAATTGTCTTTGAAAGAAAGTTTTGATAGTTGCTTTTTGGTGATTGTTGTTTTGCCAAGCCGTTGCTGAGTGAGTGGATAAATTAAAAACTAGTTGCTTTGGTTTCATATTGTTGTTATCTACTATTCCATTGTTGACGATATTTCAATTTCTATTCCAAAACTTTGGCTTATCATTGTGGTTGTTGTTATTTTTGTTGTTAGGGGGATGGACTCCTTTGTATATTTTCAATTCACCTTTCGTTATCATGGCTTCCTCCATTTTGATTCCATTATCAATCATTTTTCTGAAACTTTGATTTCCTTGCATTTTTAGATGATAGCACATTTGATCATTTAGGTTGTCAAAGAATATGTCTATTTTTTCATACTCTAGCACTGCACGAGGATACCTTGAAGCTAACCATCTCCATCTCTGTAAAAATGTCATGAAAGGTTCTCCCCCCTTTTGTTTGGTGTTACATAGGTCTAGCATTGTTAATTCATGTTGTATGTTATAAGAGTATTGTGAAACAAACTTATCTACCAACTCTAAAAATGATCTAATTCCAGGTGGAAGTTTGGAGAACTATTCCATAACTAGTCGAGTTAAGCTTTTCGAAAATAATCTCATTAAGTAGGTATCCTCATGTGCAAACTCCATACTCATTGTACAAAATTCTTGGATATGATCTTGAAGTTCAGTGCTTCCATCATATTTTTCGTGTCTAGGAGTTTCAAAACCTATAGGAAATGTTATCATGTTTAGATTTTGTCGAATGGATAAGGACAAATTTCTTGAAGTGACTATCGTCTAACATTTTCTCTTTGCATATCTTGAATTTGTGTTTGCAGTGTTTGTAGTTGTTGCGTGAGAGTTGTGATAGGATTATCAACATGATTTGTTCTTGCATAACCATGATTTTGTATTCTAGGAGGATATGGATCTCTTCTTGTTTCATCTCTAGTCCTTCTTGTATCTTCATTAGATTGAATGTTATTCAGAATTTCTACTTCATCTCTTTTGGGTGTGTAAGTTTCTTCATTGGTTCTGGTGTTACTAGGAATTGACGCGTCATTCATTTTGAGACCAAAGATATCCTCATATTGTTCTTTATTAAAAGGATCACTTTTATTTTGTGTCAATTTGTTTACATCAAAATCTTAGGGGAGTGTAGCACCAAATTTGGCTAACATTAGGAAATATTTTTCTTTTTCTTCCTCCAACAATTTTTGCATAAACTTATCGAATTGAGGATCTTTTTTGATGTCTCTGATATTTTGTTCTGTTATTTCTTCTTCAACTCGTATTTCATCTTCTTGTTCCATGGTTCTAGTTGTTTCTAATGTTTCAATTTTAGTCTTTGTGATTCTTCATCTCTGAGCTCTAGTTAGAACGGGCATACACGTGTGTTAGATATTGTGCTAGAATTCGATTGTCCAAAAGTTATTTTGATAAGTTATCAATTGTATATGTAAATGTGATAGCACGATATGATATGAAAAGATGATTCAAGTGTTTAAAAGTTTGCAAGTTTTTCGATCTTTAGTTTAGGAGTGAAATGATGATAATTTCATAAAAACCAAGTCCAGTAGGAATGATATATCCTACGATGTGGGACAAGATTATCCTGATCAAACGTTTCAGTTTTGTGATAATGGATGATAGATCCTGATGAGAAACTATGTTTGAGTGATCAGTTTACCAAAGGGGGTGATAATGCACTTTGAGATATTTAGATCTTGAACTTGTTGAGGGTGAGCAGTTTAAAATCTTGAGGTGTTTATAAAATCTATTTTTGACAGCTGATAACTTGACCAAGCAAATGAAGAAGACAATTTAAGCACAGAGTGACAGATAACCGATTGTTTATGATTACTGCAAATTGATCAAGCAGGAATGATAGATCCAAAAAAGGCATGCAAGAAGAGCTTTGGATTGACAAATACAGAGACTCGTATGACAGAATACACAATCTCAAATGACAAGAAATAGAAGCCCATACGACAAATCAGAAATTTCATGTGAAAAACACAGGCTTGTATGATAGAGATTTCTAAATCGTACGAAAATATAGATATCTCATACAACAAACCTTACTAAGCGATATGAAAAAAGATAAATCCCATACGATAAATGACTAGTTCATACGACAGAGAACCCCGGCTTGTACGACAGATAACAGAGCAGGGATAAAAAGTGTTTGTTTTTGCTTAATTTTGATTAGTGAATTTTGATGTTTTGCTTATGCTTTCCAGTTTTAGATGTCTGATTTTTCAAATTCAGGATGAATGCACAGCAAACACACGATATGATAAGTGACTCCAAGCATGCTAAACACTAAGGAAATTGGCTAAGAGAGAAAACCTTTGCTTGCAAACTTAGGTACACACCCAATAGCTAATCATAATATTGTCAGTGAGTCTCACACAATGGATTCTCAATGCCATATTATCTGACTCCAAACGCTAATGGGGGCATGATATGGAAAGTGTCTTGGGAGAGTTAATATCTCTCTTGCACAAAGATTATCACCCTTTCGGAGGTGAATCAGGTAGCTTCTAATTTAACCGAAACTAGTAAGGGATCCATTCGATGCGTCGAGGTATAAACTCAATTAAGAGGTCTCCCAGCCTTGAAAACCAAGGTTTGATATACCCAAAGGTACAGAGGAGAGCTATTCCTGAGCGTTGCCATTGACTTGATTTTCATCAAATCACATTTATTTTATAGTGGGTTGGATTACTTGGTGTTAGCCATTCCTACTTAGGTCATTCCCCTCTCACCGGCCTTAATGGCTAAGAGTTATTAGCTCCTCGGGAGGGCAGGCTTGTTAAAGGTATGCACTAATGAAAGTAAAAGATGAGTCTAGCTTTTTGATCACCTAAGAAAGGTGAGAGCATACTCGCTTATCATCACAAACACATAATACATGATTGTTCATTTTTTAGCCAAAAAGACAAGTGTGCCTAAAAAAAACTTTAAGAAATACACAAAGTTTTGTTGAGTTCTTTTAGGCAACCTACAAAATAGATCCATTAGTAGTCATGATGTGTTTGGAATTAGGTCTTTGACTAGTGTATCTTCGACAATCATTCTACAAAAAAGAGTTAGGCTACCAAAAATCTCACAAACAAGTTAGGGTTAGCATTAGTAAAGCTCAGAATAAAACCTGAAAACCCTAAAATACAGTCTATTTAAAAAAACAGAGGCAGAGACTCGTATGATATGATTTAATAGTTGATACAAAAAACTTTTCAATCTTGTGTGAGAAAGGAAAGGAGCTCGTACGAAAGAGGATCAAGTTTTGTCCTAGCTCACAAAGAAGTTCGTACGGGCTAGAAAAGGAGCTCATACGACATTTTGAACCAGACCCGACATAGATGAATGTTGATGAAGCTTAAGAGGCCAAAAATGATAATTCCGGCCCCACGGTGGGCACCAAAATGTCGTACCCATGAAGTGTGATACTTTTGATACCTACAACTGCAACACAAAACACTCAATAGATCACTACAAGCACGGTTAATGGATTTAAAGCAAAGAAAGATAAAATCATAGCTAAGCGATCTATCGCCTCGTAGTAAATGCGAGTATGAATTTTGCTCTCAGATTTGGTTAGGCAAATTCCTATGACTTGACTACACCTAGATGGAGGATTTAAATGATAAATGATGCATTTAAGCTAGCAATGATAATAATTAAGCCACACGATTCCATGATTATGCTAGAAAATATGTTAAAATGACACAATAAAGCTATGATAACAATGCTCAATTGATAAACTAAAATTGCATATGCCTATAGTAACAATGCCTAAAATGCAAATGAGATGGGATGATTATTGCTCCAAAATGGTGTCCATTTGTAGGATTTCCAAGGCTAGGGCTGAGGTGGAAGGAATCAACAGTCAAGATTAAATCTGAAGATTTCAATGGTGAAATTGGAGGAGGTTGGCAAAGAGGTTGTATGAAAGGGAACATTTGTCATCTCTATGGTGACAAGTGTCAAGAGGCTTCTAGAAGAGGGTGGATGAAAGGGAAATTTTGTCAACTCTATGGTGACAAGTGTCAAGAGGCTTCCAAGAGAGGGGACATGTGGCCCAAGAATGCCATGTGTCTCAAGGGGAGAGTATCCATACCATAGGAGGTTAGGATAAGGAGGTTAGGATGTGCAAGCTAAGGGAGGTTTAATTAAACCCAGGGTTAGATGGAATGGGTTAGGTTTAGAAGGGGTTAGGTTAGGTGGTTAGACGTTAGGAGGCATGTGGGTAGTTTGAATTTAGAAATTCAAATAATAGGAAAAGACTAATTAATTCTCAACAACTCATAAATTGATTTGTTTTAATTAATTAGGAGGTTAGAAGAAATGATTTTGATGGAGAAGAATTAATTAATCAAAGGGGATTATTGAAATGAACCTATTAAATAAATCCTTAGATTTATTAATAAGTAGATGAAAACGGAGAATTTAATCAAATTGTTGATGAATTCAATTAAATTGGGGAGGAGATTAATTAAATAATTTCTTATTCAATTAATTATCTTCAGACCATTTTTAGGTGTATACAGTTTCCATGTATCCATGAGCACTTGTAACTGATCAACACATGCCAACCTCCAAATGCATAATCACATTATCATGAAGTATCAAACAATGTGATCATTGTACTCAAAATTACAGAAACAAAAACAAGATCATTGTCAAACTTTCAACTGCAGAATCAGGAATATAAACATGACAAAAATGATCTAAAATATCTCTTGCAAAGAGATTACATGCTCTGTATGAACATAACCATATTATGTCACAACTCTAAATGCATTTCAAGAGTGTACCCAAACATAATGTAACACATCCTAAATAAGGAAAACAACATCTCTACCAGGACCTATGAATCCACAAGATGTTAGAATCTTCAGTCACATGAAGATCATACACCATCAAATGATGAATCTGCATCACTGTCAAACATGGTACCAAGTCTTGCATGGCATCGTGATAAACATCTTCTTCATGAAGATTGAAACAAACATCAATAGATGTCTGAATTGCCAAAGCGGCTCATAAGGCATCTCCATCCTCATTCTGTGAGGACCCAGAATTTGAAGAACTCTTATTTTCTTTCTTCTTCTTCACTTTGCAATCCTTCTGAATGTGACCAACCTATCCATAATTCCAGCACTTCGCTTTGGACTTCTTTCTAGGAGCAAAATTTTCCTCTGAATTGGATTTAGACTTCTTGTCCTCTATCTTGCCACGAACAACAAGGGCCTCCTTGACCATCTTAGAAGATTTCCTTCGTGTCTCTTCTGATAGCAAAAAAGAAACCACTTCTTCCATCTTGAAAGTGGTTGTTGTACACCCAATGGCCATTACTAGATGATCCCATGTGTCAAGCAGAAAACATAACAGAAGCATACATCAATCCTCATCATCAATCTTAACTCCTACAGAGGTTAGCTGAGCAACCACCATGTTGAAAACATTCAGATGATCTGCAACAGATGTACCCTCATCCATCTTCAAGGAATACAACTTCTTCCTCAGGAACAACTTGTTTACTAGAGATTTCCCCTGATAGATATCTCCAAGTTTCTTCCACAGAAAATGTGCAGTCTTTTCCTAATGAACATTTAATAGAACAAAGTCTGCCAAACAGAGTCTAATCAATCCTTTGGCTTTTCTATTTGCAAGATCCCAGTCTTCTTGCCTCATGCCTAAAGGTTTTTGTCTAGACACAACAAACCACAGGTCTTGATCAACTAGCAAATCTTCCATCTTAAGTTTCCACAACTCAAAGTTTGAACCATTGAACTTCTCAATCTCCACGCATCTAGAGTTGTTCGCCATCTCAATCTGCAAACAAAATACTCTGCCAAACTCCCACTGAAAATAGAATTGACACCAAACAACCCTACCCAATAAGGATAACACAACTAAATGGCTCTGATACCACTTGTAAGGAAAGAAATGCGTGGAAAACGCTCTCCTAACGTCAATTCTAATGGAATTTGCAGGCAAGGAAGTATTTTAATTTTAGTTTGCAATACATTAAGATAAACACAGATAGAAGATTAAGATTAACCAAATAGAATAGCACCAAAGAAAGACATCAAATATACATGGGAAAACCCTTACGAGTAAAAAACCCACCACCAAAAAGAGATCCCTTTATTCAGTAAACAACATGGTTACAATAAAGTACTCAAATCCTCTTTTATGGACTCTATTCTCATAACTCTATTCTCACAACATGCAAACACCTCGGCTTGGCTCGACTTCTGCAACTTCCTTCTTTACTCTTCGGCTACCACCACAGTATTTATGCACACCCATCTGCTCGTTGGTTACATCTCTGGCAACCACCATCTGCCAAACCAAACGGCCTTGGAGCATAACCATCAAGTAACAACCTGTCCATTCATGAACTCGTGGAACACATATTATCCCACACTCATCCAGAAGTCGGGTCAGTTCGTATTCAAATACACCGACAGAAACATTCTAAGTGTCCACCTACTAGTCTTCGGTCCCGGCGACATCAACCCGATCACCGAAGGTGACCTCATCGAGCATTGGCGTAGCAAACAGCTAGTTCTTTTGATCGTCTGATCTTCCCTGATCTCTTTCTGCACTCTGTCACATGGGACCCCCTGATTAGTTTTGGGTCCCTGCTCTGACATCTTAGCACAACCTCACTATCCGCTTGGAATTCTTCTTTGTCACTGGGTCACGATGGAAAGTCTCACGAGAAATTTCCTATCGTGACCTAGCGACCACTGTCGGATCTTCTACAGTCACCATCTGATCATTTTGATCTACTTGATCTTTAATTCGCCTAAGCTTCTCACCTGTCGGGTCCCACAACTTGGTTGCCATGTCACGAGGGATATTCCAACAAGCAGTTTCCCATCGTGACCTTGTGACCGCCATCAGATCTTTGGGGGTCACTGTCTGATCATTTCGATCTTCTCGGCCTTTAATTTGCCTGAGCCGCTCACCTGCCGGGTCCCACCACTTGGTCGCCATGTCATGAGGGATATTCCAATGAGCAGTTTCCCATCACAACCTAGTGATCACTGTTGGATCAACCTTGATCGTCGTCCAATCATCCTGGAATTGCTCACCAAGTTAACTTCGCTTGAGTGCTCTCTTGTCAGGACCCATCACTTAGTCGCCATGTCACGAGGGAGATTCCAACGAGCAGTTTCCCATCGTGGTATAGTAACAACTGTTGGATCTTTTCACCTGACTATCAGATCTACTCAACTTGCTCACCCGATAGCCGATCACAAGAAGAAGATTCCACCGGTCCATTCGCAAGAGTCAAACCGACAGCTGTTCTAACAGGATAGGTTACTCCGATCAACCCGAACACTGGTTAGGATAATTCGAGGCGTATTTCTAACAATTTTTGAATGTTTTTGGTTGATTTTCAATATTGTGATGTTTTTGTACTTTTTTCAGGATCGTTTTTTGAATGTTTTTGTTTGATTTTGATGTTTTCTGATGTTTTTGGATTTTTTCAGGACGTTTTCTGATTTTTAGGATTTTTTTTGGACTTTTTATGATTTTTTAGAATTTTTTCATGACATTATCTGATTTTTAGGATTTTTTTAGTTATGCCCCCAATATGTAGACCTATAATGACATGATGATCTACAAAAATGGGCATGGAGACAATGAATTTTAAGCATGAACTTATGCTAATGCGATATGCAGTATGAAGATATAGGTCCTGTTTGAACAAGGATGATCATGTTTGTCTAGCATTTTGTAATACACCAATTGAATTGAAGGTACAAAACATTTTAGAGATAAGAGGTCAATCAATCCTCAAGATCCCTTGGAACATAAAAATTAAAACACTTAGTGGCTAGGATTTGCAGATGGAGATGCAAAAAACTTCCCCATTGATTCTCAAAACTTTGATCTTCTTTTTCCCATGTGTGTGCAAGTGAGTTAATTCCCTCTTTTGTGCTCACTAAAGATCCTTGTCATCCTATATGACTAGCTACATGGATTGTTCTAACTTCAAAAGCATCATGGATAGAGCGTCGCTGATAGAAATCTTTAAGGGCTCAGGTTATACACCATAATCTTTCAAATATTGCTCCATTGTTAGTAGACATCCATAGCCCTGATGGAGTTAATTGCATGTTCTCATAGTCAAGCTTTTTGTCACACTTGTATGCATGATATTTTAGTTATATATCATTGCTCTTTTTTCCTTGAGATGGATATTGGCATAGAATTTTTTCTTTTTTTATTTTCTTTCCTTGACTTGTAAGTAATGAAACCTACTAGGGTATGACAATTACAACGATACTGAAGCAGAATATTTGATTTTTCACTAGTCATATGATCAACTAGGCATCTAGAATGAATTAGAGATTTTGTTAATGTGTGCGATATAACAATTGATATATTTTAGGTTAACAAGGCATAAATAGTTAAATCTCTACCCAACCATAGGCAAAGCGTCGTCATAGGGTGATGTTGAAAATGAATGACCTTAGGATCTCAAAAATTTCATGTTTGAATATCTATGAAAGGAGATGACCCTAGCTTCTCTTGAATACAAATAGTTCATAATTTTGGACAGTTCCCTTGTTTTATTGATGCAACTATCATGAAAAAGTAGCTATGCTATGCAACTATATGTTGTGCAATGATTAATATGCGATGCAATACAGTAAGGGAATATGCAAATGCAATGCTCAAATTTAAAATTGAACCCATCCCTTAGATGTAATATCTTTTTAGGTGCATGTTGTTCATGGGATCTGGGAGTGGATTGCCCTCCATTGTTGTTATATTATAAGCACCATTTCCAACCACTCTTGTATTATAAAAGGACCTAACCAGTTAGGTTTAAACTTTCCTAGTTTTTTGCATTCTACTAGGTTCTTTTGGTTTTACTTAAGAACGATATCCCCTACTTCGAAGCAACGTGGTTTTACTCTTTTGTTATATCTTCATCTGATTCTATTTTGGTAACCTTGTAAATGATTCAGAGTGCTTTTCCATTTTTCATCCAATAATTCAAATTCTTGCAAACATGCTACTCTGTAGTCTTCCTCTGATATGATGTGTTTCAGGGAGACTCTTAGCGATCACAATTCTACCTCAATAGGAAAAATGGCTTCTAAACCATATATTAAAGAGTATGGAATAGCATTGGTAGCTATGTAGACACCAATTCGATAGGCCCAAAGAGCTAGATTCATTTGCAGATGCCAATCTCATCCAGCTTCGTTGCTAACTTTCTTTAAAATTTTCAATATGGTTTTATTTGTTGCTTTAGCTTGACCATTTCTTTGGGGATAATAAGAAGTTGCAAAATATTGTTGAATGTGGAATTGGTCACAAAGTTTGCTCACTTCTTGATTTTTAAAAGGTCTCCAATTGTCAGTAACAATACACATGTGGGTAACAACATGATGAATGTCATGGAGAGCGGGGAGGAGAAGGGGAGCGGTCGGGCCAAAATTTAAATTTTTTGGGCAAGAGCACTAGTTTAGCAGTAGGACAGTATGTAGAAGGAGATTCAGGGAGTCTTATAGAAGGGGAGAGTTCAGATGGTAAGGAACCTGATGTTCTTTTGAACTCGGGGGACCCAGGTGGGGGCCCCAGATCACATGAGGAGCAGATACCAGGAGGTAAGGAGAATGATCAGGTTCAAATTTCAAATTTGGGAGACGGTAAACTAGAAGTAGTTTCAGGACAGCATGTGGCAAGCGGTTTAGAGGACACAGTGGAAGGAAAAGAATCTAATGGGAAGGATCTCGAGAACCTGTTGATTTCAGGGGATTTAAGGGGGGACCCAAATCGATAGGACACATTGGTAAATGGTCCTCTTTGTTTGGGGTCAAACCTAAAGGTAAGTCATCCTTGCCTCCGATCAAAAATACCTCGAATGTGTCTCAGGGTAAGTTTGCCATATCTGTTCCTGACCAAATTATAGATCATAACATTGATAGAATGGAAAATACCTTCATTGGCAAGTTTTATAGGACAAGACCAAACATTGAGGTTGTTCATGGGTTTGTTAAGAGGAAATGGAACTTGAAAGGTCAGGTGGATGTGGTTGTGATGAACAAAGGATGTTTGCTAGTTTGGATAAAGTTACCTGGACTCCCAATGGAATATTGGGAGGAAGATGTGTTTGCAGGAATAGCCAATGCCTTTGGGGAGCTTATCGCCATTGACCCAGTTATGACATCCATAAGAAGACTTATTTATGCTAGAATCTGCGTAGGAGTGGGGCCCGAAATAGATATGCCAGAGGAAATAGAGATAGAATCAAAGCTTGGGAAATGGAAGAAGAATATAGTTTACGAAACAATCCCTTTTGCATGCTTTCATTGTAAGAAAGTCAGACACTAGGCTAAAAAATGCCCAAGTAATGTGGTCAAATCTCAATCCCAAGCTAAAGTATGGAAAAAGGTGGACAACTCTTTGAAATCTTTGCATTATGATGGTCTGGATCAGGAAAAACAATCTCAGTTTGGAAGGACAGAGGAAGTGTTAGTCAGAGAATTGGGAAATGAAACGAAGAAAGGAAATAATGAAAATTTCGCCCTTCAGGAAAAGGAGAAGATTGGCAAGGAGCCAAATGATGGAGAAAGAGAGTCACAAGTCAGTAGCCAAAAAGAGGAAAAGGAAAAGGAAAAGATAGATCAAACCTCAGACAATAGTGAGAAGAGAAATAACGGTCATAAGTTCAAAGACAATAAAGAGGAAGGAGACAATTTTAATCTAGTATCAAATTCATTTGAGACAGATAAGGAAGCAGACTGGATCCAAGATGCACAACTTGATAACATCCTGGAGATTTCATTAGTTTCTCGAGCTAAGGTAAAGTTGATCTTTCTGGAGGAAAATGAGCCAAAATGGGGAGATGAGGAAGACATCGAAAAGGAACTGGGAAAGAGTGAATCAAAGCATGAAGAAGAAGAAGAAGAAATGGAGGATAAAAGGAAGATTAAGAACAAAAAAAAGAATAACAACAACAACAACAATAGTAAATCAACCAGAAATACCAGAAGAAGACTTGGGGATGTGGGAGCTCAGAATACTTCTCTAGGAAGATATTCAAATGTAAAGAAGAGGACTATGGAAACAAGCAAGAACATAGCAGATGGGGCTCAAAGAACCATCTTTGAGGCATGTATTTCTAAAAAACCATGAAGATCATCTCTTGGAATATTCGAGGATTGAATAATCCTCACAAACATGATTTAATAAAAAGTATGATTAGAGATAAAAACCCAGATATTTTTTTGATTCAAGAAACCAAAATGTCAAAAGATAAGGTAGAGGGATTGAAAATGTTTAGTAATGGAGGAGTTAGCGGTGGTAGTTTAGAAGGTGCCTCAAGAGGTATTGTTACTTTCTGGAATAAAAATACTGTAGAGGGAGAAGTGTTGATTCAGGACAACAATCTGGCTTGTATCAGATTTAAGCATTTGAACGATAGAACATCATGGGTCTTAACTAATGTGTATGCTCTTGACACTAAGACTGGCAGAAGAGATTTTTGGAAAAAATTAACCTTGTTAAGAAGTAGGTTTGCTAAAGATGGTTGGATGATTATGGGGGATTTCAATACCCCTTTGAAGGAAAGCGAGAAAAAGGGAGGGAGCCAAACCAATCTGGACAACAGATTGGATTTAATGGACTTTGTCAATAATAATGCACTCCATGACCTGGATTTGCAAGGAGTTAAATATACCTGGACTAATAGAAGGAGCGGTGAGGACTTAATTCAAGTCAGACTTGATAGAGATCTTATTGTTAGGCCCAATATGGAAAGCTAATGTACTGAGAAGGAAGGGGTGAATTAGTACTCCAAAACTTTTCTTCAACAATAACTTTACTATTATGCATAAATCGAATAGTGCAGTAACATAATATAAAGCTAAAACAAATAGATAACAATCATACATGATTCACTCCATAACACATATATTTTGGTTACGTAGAAACTCTTGGTTAGAGAGAAAAACTGCGATGGGGATGGTACCCACAACTTCACTACTACAATAATAAAGGTTGCTTAGTTAGAGCTACATGTTTAGCTATTTATGATAGCTTACCCTTGGCAACCCATATAGTAACTCGGTAAACCCTTCTGTTTACTCTGTTCTTTGACTATTCTCTGAAATCCTTCTCGGTGACCTCTGTGTCTCTGTAATAGTCATAACACTTAGTTCTTTCACATGTCTTTCTTTGTATATTTCTATATCTTCCTTTCTGTCATGCTACATGTATATTTCTAATCTTAATCCATGTTGTATAAATAGATCTCTTATGTCGATGATCCATTCATTGCTTCAATCTTACAAACATGATTTCTCGAATGAATAACCATGCAAAATATTTCATTGGTTAGATGACCTCAAAATCATACACAATCTTTAAGTGCAATTTCCAATGTGATAACGGTTCTATGTACCTCGATCTTGCAACACGTTTTCATATGTATGTCTAGGTTCAATGAATCTGGTAACACATTTCACTTAGTGCATAACAACTCAGTGTGTCATCTTTGCTACTCGGTAGACATGGAATGATACTCGGTAGACAGCTCGGTGTATACTGCACTCTGAGACTACTTTCTTCTATAACCAACTGGACTGTTCATACCGACTAAATATCTCGATAGATATAACCGACTAGAGTATATAGAATAACTTTGAACATAAAACTAATGGCAACTTGATAAGTAGTAACAATCTCCCCTTTTGACATTAGTTGAGATGTTTGACAAAAACCACTTTCAAAG
Organism: Cryptomeria japonica; assembly: GCF_030272615.1. Classification (NCBI taxonomy): domain Eukaryota; kingdom Viridiplantae; phylum Streptophyta; class Pinopsida; order Cupressales; family Cupressaceae; genus Cryptomeria; species Cryptomeria japonica. Next base: position 294,439,270 of record NC_081409.1, on the reverse strand, counting down.
TTATAACTCAAAAATCTATATACTTGCAAAATTTGACTATACTGATAGTATATACAATAGTCAAAGAAATAATATATACAGATATACTCCCCTTATCAATATACTATACAAAACTCTGATTTTGCATGCTCGGTGATCAATGTTCTGTGTATTGTACTTGTTACTATTTACTATTATGTTCACTGCTCGGTTCACTGCACTTGGATACTCTGCTTACTCTGCTTGGTATACTCCCCCTGTATAGTACACTCCTTTTGTTTGATACTATACTTTGAATACTATATCACTTTCTTAATACTATATCACTCTCCCTTTTTGACAAACATCAAGACTTAGTTACCATTTGGTGGAGGCAACTGGTCAAAAATGGATTTGTACTTGGTCCGTGCTTCAGTGAGAGTGGCTAAGAGGGCATCCTTTACACTGTCCATTAAAGAATCTTGTGCTTGAATATCAGCCAATAATGAGATTAAACCATCTAGAGTGCTTCCCTCTTGTGTAGTAGATAAGGAGGTGGCTCGGTTGATCTGT